>NC_081181.1:150171935-150402269 GCF_029867415.1 Vicia villosa
TGAAGTGTCTGGTGCAAAAAATGATATGCTTATGATGCAAACATGTGGCACACAAAAACAAATCAAACAATAGCCTTAGGTTTAAAGGCTTGCATGGAGCTGATAGGTGATACCCTCCCCACTGAAGTTGAGTTGGTTAAAACCTGTCCTAGAATTGGATTCGGGTTCTATGATCCTTGGAAGTAACATCTCAATACGGCGCTCGAGCGGCCGATCAAAATATTCCTCGAGGATAACTAACTTCGATCAATTTCAAAGCTAGCCACTTAATAGGCCATAAGTCAAGTTCAACTAAAAAGGTTCTAAGACAAATTAGTGTTTAATGACACTTCGGAAGCCTAATATACTCCTTGATCGTTTTCAAGGGACATCAGTATAAACCAAAGTGTCGCACTAACGATGACTACCAGCTCAACCGTATCGGTACATGCCGTACAGTTTCCTTGGTCTAATGTCATATACTTAAGGTATCTCGAGATTCGGGTTAGAATCTTTCACACAAGCAAAATACCCAAGCAAGCCTTTGAAAAATAAAGCAATCAAGTCAAACAATTGAAAACATCGACCTATTCTCTTAAGGTAACCCCTTTTGAAAACATTTTGTTTTTGAAAGTATCTCCCCAGCAGAGTCGCCAGTTCTGTGGACCTCCGATTTTTTTTAATACCGGGCCATACCTCTGATCTGTAGAGATACGTGAACTGACTCTTTTTTGTCGCTTAATGCTTTCGCATTTTTGAAAATTCACAGAGTCGCCACCGACCTTTTATTTTATCCAATTAAGGAAAGGTTTATAAAAGAAACAGAAAAAAGACCTTTAAGAAATTCTGGGTAAGGGGGTAGGTTATACAAAGGGAAGGTGTTAGCACCCTTTGTATCCATGGTTATCCATGGGCTCTTAAGTTTGCTTAGCTCACTTGTTTTTCGATCACTTTTCAATTGCTCTGAAATTGCTCATATGTGGTTTCAAATACTTTTGTAAATTGAATTTTGTAATGATCCGTGTGTGGATGTATACAAAATGCTTGTTTATCTTTCGAAAGATGTTTTTTGAAAAGAACGTTAACTTTGTAATAATCCGTGTTTGGATGTATACAAAGTATTGTCTTTTTTGAAAGTTTTGAAAAATCAACAGTGTATGAGAATTTTGTTTGTTTTGATTTGAGCAAGCAAACTAGGAGGTCTACCCTGAGTTGTAAGGTCTTTTATCCTATTTCCTTTAAAAATCTATCCTTTCACCGGATATAAAAGCAAGGTTCGATTTTGTACTCAAAACAGTGGAATTTTGACTTTGATTTTGAAAGGAATGAGAAGGGATTACCTGAAGAGGTGCAAATGTGATTGTGATTGGATTCAGATATTTATCTTTGAAGTTAGTGATCTAACGGTTCAATTTTATCTTTGACATACACGCAGTTTATATTTGCTGGAAATTAAAGTGCGGAAATGTAAAGTGCGGAAAGTAAATCTACGCTATTACATCGGTTGTGCGGGAAATGTAAACTAGCCTATTTACATGAATTTGACATCCTATACATTTATCTAGGAATTTAAATTGCAAGAAAAATAAAAGGCTTGTTTTTTTGGATTTTTTATGATTTATTTTAATTATAATTAATGCATGATTAATTAAATTAAAATGAAGAAAAAAGATAAAAATAGATTTAAACCTAGAAATTAAGTTTAAAATATGTACAAAATATTTGTCAATTAATTTTAAAACAAAACTAATTTTTTTGGAGTTTTTTGAAATTGATTTAAGCTAATTAAAACATAATTATGTAAATAATTATACAAATAATTAAAACTTAAAGAGAAAATTATTCAAAATATGTACAAAATTAGTTTATAATATATAAACAATATTTAACACAAAGAACAATTTTTTTTTATGATTTTTTGATTGGTTAGAATAATTAAAAAGCCAATATATAAATATATACTAATTAATTATGCAAAATATTGAAATTATGAAGAAAAATAAAATATTTTTATTTCAGAAAATAATATATTATTTTAGAAGTCTAAAAATATTTTTTGTGTATTTTTTGGATTTTTAAAACTATTTTTAATTAATTTAACAAAGAAATTAAAATAAAATAGAAAAAATAGAAAATAAAAGGATACTGATCCTGTGTGGTAATCAGTGAGGGAGCATGGTGTGCCTGCGTGATCTGGATCATTGGATGATTCATTAAATGAGATCAGAGGGTCCAGAAATTGAGGCACGTGGTAGAAGATAGACCTGCAAGGCACAGAATCAGAGAGAAATTTAAAAAACACGCGCGCGCTTCTGGACCAATGAGGGGGAGACACCTCATCGTCTTCAACCTTCAGACAAGGCCTTTTACAGCGCTTTTGTAAAAAAGCGCTATTGTAAGTGAACCCTAAATCTGCAAAATAACGAATAGGGTTAAACAAGCATAGAAATCAGGCGCGATGGTACCATTGGATTCGTCTTGTTCCACTGAACTTAACCATGTCCTTAATTTTGCTTAATTTTGGCCCTAATGAAAAACCCTAATTTTGAGCTAAGCAAACCCTAAAATGGTATATGCTACAAACAGCCATTAAAGTCCAATTGAAGCTCCAGAAACGACCAGAGCTTCAAACCAAACGCAATTATGCATCTACATCTTGTTAAATGTGCATGAGTTATGAGATATAAGTTGGTTTTAGTTTGAACAAACCGTGGCTTTATATAGCTCGATTCAGTGAAGTTTATGAGTTGGAAACGATTGGAATTGATTCAGTGTAGCTCAGAGATGATGTTTGAATGTTTATTTTATATTGAAATGGACTGAAACTTAAAATTCGAATTTCAAGTTTCTTTGAAAATTACAAGTGGTTACAAGTATGCTATATGCTTAGGGATGCTTCTGAACTCGTCTCTCCTTGTTTGCTGAACTATGATAGCTTATTTATAAGCTATGTGTGCTTAGAATTGAAGCTAAGATGTGCCTTAGTTGCCTTTGTTGAAACTTTGCATTTTTTAATATAAAAAAGCTTGAATTCTTGACCAAGTCATCTTGCCTTCAATGCACCTGCCTTGTCCTTCGATTCTCTGCAGAAAGATGAAGATTCTTTGAGGTGAGTCATGCTTGGAAGTTAAGCTACCATTATCCATGCATTTTCCTTTTAATTTTAATCTTAAAATAAGATAAAATCATGCAAAAATGGATAAAAAAAGGTATGGGCTTAGTCTTGGTCGTGGGAGGCCCATAGTAACATGGAAGTGATGTTTGAATACTGAAAACTTGGCCCCATTTGGAAAAAATACATTTTTAAGCAATGTTGGTTTCATGCATTTTCCCAAAATTTAGCCAACTTCAACAAGGTGTAAATACTTCAATTTTTGTCATATGAAGGAGATCTTGCACTTTTTAGAAACCTCAAAGAGTCCTCTAACCAATGTCTTTGGTCTCATGTCAAAATGATTTTTGAAGCTCCTTGTGTGTCCTTTTAAAAAAAGTGTCTTTTTGTTGACTTTGAAAATGACCTGTAATGTCTTTGGTCATATTTTTCAAATGGTGAATCCAATGACCATGGGATCAATGGCATTTGAAAGATAATTGAATTTCCTTCAAAACAAGCTTTGGTTTGAATTTTTTGGATGAAGGATGAGAGAGTTATGATCAGTCAAAGTTGAGTTGACTTTTCAGGCAAAAACCCTAATTTTGAATCTTAGGGTTTTGTTGATTTTTGATCTTTCCTTGATGAATTATGATCATCCAATGATCAAATGATGAATCCTTTGACAAAATATGGACTTTGACAAAAAATTTCATTTTTGACTGTCTGTTGACTTTTTTGGTCAAACGGGTCGTCTGTTGACTGTTTGAGCTGCTGACGGTGCGTCTGAGTGAATTGAAGTTTGAAAATTTGTATGATGGTACTTTGAGATATATGGATGTGTATGAAATCCATTTGAGCTCTCAAAAACTTGTTGCTCCTGTAAAAACAAGAAAAACCCTGATTAGGGACTGTTTGTGTAGGAGACAGTTAAGCGTACCTGATTTTTGTGCAGTGTTGAGTCTCTGCTAATCGCGTGATATTCAGAAGACTTCTAGCACAAAAAGATCTTGGAATTTTGAATTGTGAAAGATTGATTTGATTGATGGTACAAAACACTGAGAATTGTACTGCCAGCAGTTTGGCTGTCAACTGACTGTTCAGGTATTGATGTAGCAGTTAGAGTGAAAAATCAACAGTCAAAGTTAATTTTCTTTTTTTGTTGTTTTTGTTTTTTTGTTTTATGTGAAAAATGAAAGTTTATTTACATGACTTGTTAGAAAAACACAGACATAATAAATAACTAATATTTACGGTATGCGGGCAAAATTACCGATAATAACCCTGAAAATCATTTAATGCACAGAAATAGGAATATTTGACTGGCAGAAAACACACAAAATATTATCTTAGTAATTAAGAAATATTATGACAAATAGTACAACATTTAATACTGACAGTACAAATATTACATACTATATTGAACAGTACGACGAATAAACGGTACATTTAAGAAATAAGAAATACGGCAAATTTTAAGAATGACGATTGATAACCCATGCTATGAACAATAACATGTAGATGATTGGGAGCATAACCATTGCAGGTCCACACTCCTCAGGACTATGCAGGCAGAAGAAAGTCATGATCACCGTAGCAATGGTGATGACTGCAAGAGACAGTGTCTCTATCCATTTTGCCATTCTTGAAGAAGAGAAGATGGATTATGAAGTGGAAATTTGAGAAATGAATTAGAATTTGATGTGAGATTTTATGGAAGGAAATGAGAGGTATTTATAGAATGGAAAGAAGGAAAGAGACGTTGGGGAATGATGTGATTCCGTACAAAAGGAAAATTTGAGTGGAAGTAAGATTTGAAAGAAAGTGTAGATAGTGTTGGGAAAAAGAGAGATTTGATTTTTGAAAAAGAGATTTGAAAAGATTTTTGCAAATATTGGAATATAGTACAAAAACTAGCGGGAAACAAAAGATAATAATAATCTACTTGTTACCAGTACAGTCTGAGTTTCCTGATTCTGCGCCTGCAAAAAGATTTAACTCTGTACCAATTGTGTCAGTACCATTTATCTGTAAATAAATAAATAGCATGTGTGAAGTAATAAACAGTATTTGGCGTTTGCGTAAGAATAAATTCAACTGCAAGCCAAATTACTGTATAAGAAAAATTCTAAAAACTAAGTATTTCATATGTCAGGATATTTGTTGAAATAAAAATCCATGATTATATGAGACTCTTAATTTTCAGATTGGAGTTTTCTTGAAAAATATGTGGGCAAATTTTGGGGTATAACAGTACTGAAATCACTTGAGAGAACTTCAAGAATGAGTTTTTCAGATAATTACTTTCCTGTCGTGCATTAAGAAAGATATTTAATTCCTTAAGCTGAAGTATGGAAACATGATTGTGGCTGATTATGCGGCTAAGTTCAAGGAGTTATCTATATTTTTCCCTCAGTACAATGGGGTAGTAGCTGAAGGATCTAAGTGTGTAAAGTCTTAGAGTAGCTTGTGTGTGGAGATCAAGCAATTAATTGGTTACTAATAGATTTGTCAGTTCTTAGTGCTGGTTAACAAATGTAGGATCTATGATGAGGATATTCAGATTAGATGTTATCACTACAAGAGTGTTAGTAATAAGAAGAATGGAAATCAAAACCATGGTAAACCTTATGGAGCTCTAGCTGATAAGGGAAAACATAAGTTTCAACAGAAGGCTACATGTGGGAAAGAAATAAGTGGGGTGTCATACCCTAATTTTTTACCTCCTTGAGATGTCACATCTCCACTACCCCATCAAACTCATAGCAGATACCAAGGGCATTCACTTGTTCACCAAGTACTCAAATCAGGGTTTTCAAGTTAGGAGATTCAGGCAAAGGAACAATCAATGATTAAAATGATCCTCAAATGAAATCACAAAGGTCAAGATGCTTCATTCATCTCCACATGACCTCCAATCTCAAGGCATTAGGCTTCAGATCCATCAAAGTCACCATATTAGGGTTTTGAGCCTATCAGGGATTGAAAACGGGACTTTCATTTGGGAAGACTCAAAGAGCTTTAAAGCATGATCCGAGGATCCCAAACATCCTAAAATGTTCCTTACATAAATATACAAGGGAAGATGTACTTCAATTCAAGTTCAACAACCATCAATTTCATCTGGTCCACAATTAGGGTTTTTAACCTAATTCACCTGGAAAATTGACTTTTGACCAGGACATGGCTTCATGGCTCAAAGCATGATTCAAAGTACTGTAATTCAACAATATAATCCAATCATATCATTCATTTGAGGAGGAGGACTTGATTCAATTGAAATATCCAAGAACATAGTTCATCTGAAAATGTCAACTGTTGGAGATCACCTTTGACTTTTTAGAATTTTGGTCAACCATGGACTTTTAAGGATCAAAATCATCAACATATGACTATTGAAGTCATTTTATCAAATAAATTCAAGAAAATCAATCAAGATTCAAAAAGTCAACAAAAGTCAAAATTGGAATTTCAAAGACTTGGAAATATTTCTAAGTGTTTTCAAGTGTTTTTGTCCAAACTTCAAGGGTCAATAACTTCAAATTTCAAATACAAACTGAAGAAAACTTCCAACATGAAAGTTTTAGATTTTGATCCAATAAACAACTTTGTCAACCATTTGAGAGATATAGGGCCTCAAAGTTCCTGCAAAAACACTAAAAGTGTTAAAAACCCTAGTTTTTCTCAAACTTCATGGCCAATTTTCACCAACTTCCCAAATGATTTTGAGGAAACACAAAACAAGTGGATTGAAGTACATCATCTAAGCTTTCCAAAAAGTATTGGATCATCTCTTAATTCAATTTGAGCAAGAATTTATGCATGAACAAAGTGAGGCATTCAAGGATGGATTTTAAGGCATGGCCAATTTTGCAATCTACCAATTTTGTGCAAGTACCTCTAATAATTGGTGCACCATAACTCCAATTATATTAGAAAAGGTTGTGTAGAATCATTTGAGTCATGGTATCTAAATTTCAAGAGATTCAAAAATTCAAGGCCATGTGATTAAGTAATCATTACAAAATGAAATTTATGGCAAATTGGTGAATCATCAAGAAATATTCTCCAAACCAATTAGGATGCTCCTACACATCATAATTGAGCCATAAGATTATATGGAATCAGTGTCTAGGGCTTGGGATCAATTGGAATCAAAATGCCATCATTGCATTTTTGGATATTTCACATTTCTTTACTACTGAGTTATTCTTCAAGTGACCTCATCAAGCACACCTCACTCTTCTATGAACTCGTATCATTTTCCTATAAATAGAGAGCTCATTTTCAGTTCAAAACACACCAAAGCAACTTCAATAATTGCTTTCTTCAAAATATCCCTCTTTTACCCACTTTTCAAAAGTTCATGGAGTGAATAAGGCAATTCTTCAAACCAGAGCTTAATCATTGAAAGTGGGTGTTCTAACATCTCAAGGAGGTTGAGTGGAGGTGATCTAAGTCCTCTTTGGAGCTCTGTAGCAGCTGGAGCACCATGGTCACTTTCAATTTGGAGCTTAAGCAAGTGGAGTCGAGTTGAAGAATTCAGAGGGTGTCAATTCAATTGAAGTGCATCAGCATCTTCCTTAGGGTGTAAGGAAGCACAACACATCTGTAACATCAGAATCATCATCTTCCATTTTTATTTGGAGCTTGAACAAGTGGAGTCGCGCAGAGCAATTTAGGGTGATCCAAGGTGAAATAAAGGTCCATTTAGCATCACTGAGGCACAAGGAAGCTTTTGCAGTCATCAAATCAATGTTGGGAGTCCTCCACCATAGCCATCGACCTTCAGTTTCAGAGGTAGGTTTTCAAACTCTAACTCTCTTATTCTTGTACATATTTTATTAAAGCTCAATACCAATTTTTTCTGCATCATTAGAGGATTAAAAGCCCTCAATCATCATTCATTTAGTCATCAACATCATCATTTAATTTTGTTTTTAAGAATTAGGGTTCTTAGTGTCCATCTAGTTAATTCTTAAATTATACTCAGAATAAATGAACTCTGAGGGCACCATCATGTTCCTTATTGAAAACTGAGTGAAAACCATGTTTGGATCATCCCATTTGGTTGAGTAACGAGTTAGATTTAAAATTCAAAATCCTTGAAGCTCGAGGTTGAAGATGAAGATGGCGGCGCGCAAATTTAAATTCTTGGGGAAATTTAAAATATAATGATTTGAATGCGTGTGTTATAAAAACTGAGCGCGTAGCTCAGTTGGTCAGGTTTTGGGTTGTGAACCCCAAGGGCGTGGGTTTAAGCCTTTGTGAGACCAAACCTTATTTATTGCCACTAATTTCTTCTATTTTTCTTCACAACTTCTTTCAATTAATTCACCTATCAAATTAAATCATTTTCACTTGATTTTTCACATAATCCTCATTTATCATACATATTTCATAAATATTCAAAAAAATTACAAAAATATTAATTATTTGATAGATTTTTATCAGGCTTAAAGTAGTGTATTTTTTTTAGTATTTTTAATACTTTAAAATATGTCTTTCTTTTGATTTTCAAAAACATAATCTTTTGTGAATATTTTTTTGAACAAACCCTAATTCTCTAGGTCCTAATTAAGTGTAGACATTGTGTCTCACCTTAATTTTGTTTGTTTTATCATTCAAAAAATTGTCTCCTTCAATTCACGATTAAATAGACAATTAGCGTTTTCAAACAACAAAACCCTACATCCTTCAATCAAAGATCAATCTTTTCATCAAAATTCATTTGGGCCTCTAATAAAGTGTAAGTCCCAACCCCCTTTTCTTCATTCTTCTTTCAGTTCAAATAAATTTCAGTTCAATTTCACTTCAAATAAATTTCAGTTCAAATCAATTTCATTCAAAACAAATTTCAAACATATCTTTCAACTGTTCTCATCAACAGTAATCAATTCATTTGGGCCTCTTGATTTTTAAAGAATGTAAGACCCAAACCTTTTTTGTTTTTATGCATACTTTGTCTATTTTCAAAAATTTGTTTTCTGTACAAAACTTCTCTCATCTGTTTTAAATCTCTGGTACTAGGAGGGGCATTATTCTCGGTGAAACTGCTCCTAGACCATTTAGGCCCCTCTTTTGAGGTATAAGACCCGAGCCTTCTCTTATGCTATTTTCATCTGTTTTTCAAAACAAAACTCGGGTACTGATAGGGGCATTATTCTCGGTGAAACTACTCTTAGACCCTTGGGCCCCTCTTCTGAGGTATAAACTCCCAAACTTCAATTCTTCTATTTTCAAACTCTTAAACTCTTCTCAATCAAACTTCAAACAGTCTTTTCAATCAAACCTCTCATCTACTTCCAGTTCAATCTTTCAATCTATTTTCAATTCAACTTTCAACGGTTTTTAAAATCAACTTCTAATCTGTTTTCAATGCAAACCTTTTTGGGCATCTATTGCAGTATAAGACCCAACACCATTTGTTCATACAGTAAATATTTCAATGGGCTTTCTCCCTGAGTTATAAGACCCAACACCTTTTATTTTCATTTCAATAAAACATTCAACTGTTTTCAATAAAACATTCAACTGTTCAATAAGGCTTTGTATATACATCCTGAGCCACCTCTTCACCCTAGTAAGTGTTTATAGCTTTCAATTTACTGCTTTAAATACTTTTGTTCAAATATAAACTGTAAATATATACTATTTAGATCTTCGTCAGAGAAAAACCTTAAGACAAATAAACATGTATATATTATAGGACTATGACCTGGGATTGAGGATTACTTCCCGGTGAAGCCTCTCTCCTGAATAGAATAACATAGATTCTTGCCTCAAGATGAATTATTCTCGGTGTAGCCTCTCTCCTGAATAGAATAACATAGATTCTTGCCTCAAGATGAATTATTCTCGGTGTAGCCTATCTCCTGAATAGAATAACATAGATTCTTGCCTCAAGATGAATTCCTCTTGAGCTTGTATACAAGGACCCTCGGGCTTCCTAAAAGCATAGGACAGGACTTTAGTCACCTTACTCCTGTGAGAAACCAAATCCTTCAAAAATACACAATCACTATCATTCAAGTGTTCATTCAATCTCTGTATTGAGGTTCTCTCCTACAGATTAAAAGACATGGAAAGTCTCAACTCTCAATTAAGTATTTCAAACATTTGTATATATATATATATATATATATATATATATATATATATATATATATATATATATATATATATATATATATATATATTAAAGATATAAATGTTTAAAATAGTGAGATAAGAGTTTATATATTGATATAAATATAAAAGTGTTTTTCCAAAAACGGATAAACTTATTTTAATTTAAGAAAGAGAAACACTTTTATCAAATAGAGAGAAAATAAAAATGTTTCAGTATTTTATTCTCTTTAGGGTATTATTATTCTTTCTGATTTTATTTATAAAAAATATTTTTTAAATTTATTAAATAAATAATATATTTAATTTATATATTATTCAAATATACTAGTATTAGTTATTCAATGTATTAACAGATAAACTTTTTTATAAATAGAAAAATATTATTTTTTACTCCACTCAATATTTCAAACATTTGTATTTATACACTTTTTATATATTTGACACCGAAAACTAATCTAGTTGCCAAATGGCAAGTATCATAATAGCTGTCAATCATGAAAAGGACTCATAAGAACTTCACACTATTATAAATTAGACTAAAGATGCAACTTGATAGTGACCTAATTAACTAAATGACAAAAAATAATATCTAATTCTAACTTTTATATACAAAAGATAAATAAGTCTATCAATTAATTTGATTCATTATTATAAAATGACTAAATTATTTCCAAATTTGGATCATATGTCACCGAATTGGACCACACAAAAAATTGTGAGGACCAAATTGAATTTAAAACATTATTGTTATTTTAGTGAAACATGTAGCTAACTCTTTCACACCCCCAACAAAAACATCAATAGAACAGAGCATAATACTAAGATAATTTTATTAATGCAGAAATTCAAGAAGAAACATCCTCTTGTTCTCAGACATGTTCCTGTTACTCTTTACACCTCTCTTCTCTTCTTCCTCATCCTCTTCACCGCCGTTTTCATCTCTTCCCTCTGGGTTAGTTATTAACATTAGTTACACTCATTCATTATCATTTATTTCAGCTTATTACAGAATCGATTATTGATTAATTTATTTGATTTTATGCATGTAGTCTACACTATCTACAACTAACACCAAACCGACAACAAAAACCGTGGCAAACCAAACCTTAGTTGCAAATGTTCCAAGCAGAGAAACAACGAAACAGACTTCAACGTTACTGAATTGTAGCAAAGGAAACCGAACGACATGTTCAAGAAATTATCCGACAACAGCATCGGAAACTGAGAAGAATGACGCAACATGTCCGGAGTATTTCCGGTGGATTCACGAGGATTTAAAGCCATGGAAGGAGAAAGGAATAAGCAGAGAGATGTTAGAGAATGCAAAGAAAACGGCGCATTTTAGGTTGGTGGTGAAAAACGGAAGAGGCTACGTGGAGAATTACAGAGAATCGATACAGACGCGAAGTGTTTTCACGATTTGGGGGATTTTGCAGTTGCTGAGGAGGTATCCTGGGAAAGTTGCCGACATGGAAATGATGTTTGATTGTAATGATAAGCCTGTGGTGCCCGTGGGCTTGTATGATGGTCATGGGCCCAATGTTACAGGCCCGCCACCTGTTTTTGGGTATTGTGTTTAGGGGTGGAAATAGGCTAGGCTAGGCTAGGCTTTAGAAGGCCTGAGCCTGGCCTATGATAAACTTAAAAGGCCTAAGCCTGGCCTAAGGCCTATCATAGGCTCAGTTTTTTTGGCCTGGCCTGGCCTTTTTAAAAGCCTGGCCTGAAAGCCTATTTAAAAAGCCTGTATCTCATTAAAGTTTTCAAAAAATCTATATAACTTAAGAAGTCTTGTAGGTCGGCCTATATATACATATATAAGTGAACGTATTTAGCATTTGTTTTTTTTATTATATATATATATATATATATATATATATATATATATATATATATATATATATATATATATATATATATATATATATATATATATATATATATATAGGGTAGTCTATTTAGCTTTTTCTTCCCTAATATATATGCATACATGAACCAACTTATTTAACATATCTCTAGTATATATGAAAATATAGGCCGGCCTATAAGGCTTCATAGGCTTTTTTAATAGTCTAAGCCTGGCCTATTTAATAAAATAGGCTTTTAAAAAAGCCTAAGCCTAGCCTCTTTATTAAATAGGCCTGGCCTGGCCTAGGCCTATGTAGGCTAGGCCGTAGGCCCCTGTAGGCCGGCCTGGCCTATTCCCACCCCTAATTGTGTTGATCGGTGGACGCGGGACATTGTTTTTCCTGATTGGTCTTTCTGGGGTTGGTATGTTCCTAAATCCTTCTATTCATTTTGTATGCTTTGTTTTTTCTGGAATGATTAGTTGTTGTCGCTTGTATTATTCACTTGGAATTGTCAATTTTGCCATTCATCAAATAGTTGCATAGGATAATCAATGTATCTAATAAGTAAAATTTCTGGATAAAATTTAATATAGTCGGCAAGTGTACAAACTTGCCATGAAGTGTGCATTGTTTTTGGGTTAATTATTGGTGTTTGAGCTCGTGATGGCATGTCTGTCAATGTTGGAGTCTTCTTTAGGTACACTTTTTGTTCTTATGGGAGTATGTCAACTTTACCATTTATGAGATATAATATATACTTCTTTTGTCTCATATCATAAATTATAAAAAATAGAGGTGATTTTACTAAGAAAATTTCTTCATCCACCTCCTAATCTTCTTGCCCACTCCTGGTGAATTTACCACACTACCCCTTGTTTCGGAAGTTTATTTCCGAAAAGGTACTTTTTTTTTGTTAAAAAAGGTGTTTTCGGAAATGTATCTCCGAAAACGTGTTTTTTTTAATATAAAATATTGATTTCGGAGATGCATCTCCGAAATAAAGTTACTTTTCAGAAAATGTGGTGTTTTCGGAAGTTCATCTCCGAACGCACCCCCTTGGAAGAATTGGGAAATGAACTTCCGAAATATTCCAAGACCAAATTGGTCTTGGAATGTTTCGGATATACACTTCCGAAATAATTAATAATTATTAAAAAAGTTAAAATCAAGGTGAATCAATACAATTAATAGGTATAAAATGAAGGTGAATCAATAAAATCAAGGTGAATCAAAACATCCTAAACTATTTGAAAGTTAAAAATTATTTTACTAACTTATATAAATCAAAAGCATTTTAATTCCATAAGTAAATTTTGAATTATATAGAATTAAATATAAAATTTATTCATTAAATAAAATTAAGACAAAATCTTTTTTTAATTTTTTTAAACTAAATAAAAAATTATCTCATTTTTAATTATGAATCAGAATAGAAATATATAAATATATAATAATAATTATTAATTTTGTAAGTGAAATATATAAATATATAATATATAAATATATAATAATTAATATATAAATATATAAATATATAATAATTATTATAAATTAAAACACTCATTTTTTTAATTTTTATAATTATTATATAAATATATAAATATATTTATAATTAATATATAATAATTATTATATAAATATATAAATATATAATAATTTTTATAAATATATAATAATAATTATAATTATTATATAAATATATAAATTAAAACACTCATTTTTTTAATTTTTTTTGTAAATACATAATGATTATTATAAATATATAAATATATAAATAAAATATTATAACTCATTTTGTAAGTGAAATTATTTTAATTTTTTTAATTAAAATTATTTTAAATTTTAAAATATGAATCAGAATAGAAATATATAATAATTATTATTCATAACTAATAAATTATATCAAAATATATAATTATTATTATTTATTACTCATAAATTATATCAAATTTATAATATATAAATTAATTCATATCCTAAAATTAATTTTTGGAATTTTTAGATTTTTTTTTGTTTTTTCGGAGATGCATCTCCGAATTAATCAAAATCTCAATTTTTGGGATTTTTTCGGAAATGCACTTCCGAAGTCTGAAAAAATTTAGAAAAAAAATATTTCGGAAATGCATTTCCGAAGCAGGGGTAAAATGGGATTTTCGCTGGGGGTGACCCCCATAGGGAGGTGGGTAAAGAAAAAACCTTTTACTAATTTACTAGTATGTGTTACTAGATATAAGAATATGAGTACTCCCTATTTGACAAAAAAAAAAAAAACTGTACTTTGAATATAAACTTCTTTTCAAATTAAAAAGATATATTTATTGACCTTTTCCTTCTAAATAAACGTTTAATTAATATCTCATAAAGTGCATTTAAAAAAAGTCAAAATTAACTAAAATGCATACACAAATAACTTACATATTGTTTTTATAAAATTGAAATAACTTGTCAATTATGTAACACGAGAAAAAAATAAGTCTTGTGGAGCTGAGAATGTTGTGTTGGATATATGGTAAGACTAAATGAAATAAGATTAAAAATGACAATTTTGGAGAGACTATTGGGGTAGAAATTATAATAAAAAAGATGGTGAAAATTAGGCTTTGGTGGTTTCAGTAGATCTGATAGAAAAGAGACAAACAATTAGAGATATAAAAGACCTAAAATAATTATAAGAAAAACTATGAAGAAAGAAAGATATTGCAATTAACGAATTAGATAGAATATTACAATGAAATTTGATCCATTTAGTCGAACTCATAGTAGGATAAGACTTAATAGTTGTCATTAAAATACAAGTTATTTCAATTTTATAAAAACAATAAATTGACACTGTAAATTTTATGCATATTTTTTTCTCGTGTTAATTCTTAACCACCAAATTTCATGTCCGTACAATATTACATGCCTTACCGTTGTCCGATAATATTTTCGTTACAATATAAAAATACCATATGCTACTGCTGACTGGTGTGATGACAAAGTTGATTGGATAACTCTTATACAAAGATCATATATGCTACTGCGCTGACCGGTGTGATCACAAGTATATTGGAGAACTCTGATACAGAGATCATATGCTACTGCTGACTGGTGTGATGACAAAGTTGATTGCAGAAACACCATTGGTTACTACTTTAACTTCATCGATCCATCAATTTCTTGGCGTTCAAGGAAACAACACGTTGTAGAACTTTCATCATATGAAGCATAATATATAGGTGGTGTGGACCCTATGTTGCATGTCGGACCCTATGAATAAAATCATTTTTGAATGAGCTGAAGATTGAGTTTAAGAAGCCAATTAAGCTACAAATTAACAATCAGTCAGCCATCAATTTAGAAGTTACACATTAATGCTCTACTATTGCACATGTGTTATACAAAGGGTTGAAGACTGACATATATTTTTCTCTTTAATGAATGCTTTAGGTGTGTTTCAAATCAAATGAACGATAAAACTGATTAATCTTGCATATAATTCAGGCCAGAAATTAATATAAGACCATGGGAACATGCACTGAAGGAGATAAAAAAGGGAAATGAAAAGGTGGAATGGAAAGACAGAGAACCTTATGCTTACTGGAAAGGAAATCCTTATACAGCAGCAACAAGACTAGATTTCCTCAATTGTAATGTTTCAACTGATCATGATTGGAATCTTCGTATATTCACACAGGTACATACATACATACATATGTGTATATCTATAGATTCACTTATTACATTCAACGATACGATGATATAATATTTTCCATCAACATGTAGGATTGGATTAAAGAGTCGAAACAAGGATTCAATCACTCAAACCTGGCAGACCAATGTACATACAGATACAAAGTTTATATCGAAGGATATGCATGGTCTGTGAGTGAGAAATACATTCTAGCATGTGATTCTCCTACACTGTTTGTGAAGCCTCGTTACAACGATTTCTTCACAAGAAGTTTACAGCCATTGCAACATTATTGGCCTATAAAGGAAAATGACAAATGCAAATCCATTAAACATGCAGTTGATTGGGGCAATAACAATAACCAAAAAGTGAGTATTTCACTGATTTATTCTCACTCCTTTGTTTGAAATGCAGATATAATAATAATGTGTAACAACTTGACAGGTACAAGAAATTGGTAAAGCTGGGAGCAAGTTTGTTCATGAAGACCTCAAAATGGATTACATTTATGATTACATGTTCCATTTACTAAATGAATACGCGAAACTTCTCAAGTTTGAGCCTAGAGTGCCCGAAGGAGCTGTGGAATTGTGTCCGGAGACCATGGCTTGTACACGGTCATATTCGGTGGAGAGGGAATTTATGAGTGAATCCATGGTTAACGAGCCGTCTACAAAAGATCCGTGCTCGTTGCCACCTCCATTCGATCCCATGTCGCTCAGGCTTTTCTACGCAACGAAACAAAATTTAATCAACAGAGTTGAGAGATGGGAAAATGAGTATTGGAAAAACTAGCAATGAGCAAATACACACTATACACATTTGAATTGATTAGTTTGTATGAAATCTTAATAATTAGCAATGCAAAGAGTAAGCAATAAGTTTTTTTTTCCAAATAGTAATTGGCGTTGGATTTGGTAGGGAGAATCACAGTTCGATTTCACGCAACTGCGATTGGGAGGGGACTTAACCCACTTGATGGCCAGAGCTGATCTCCTGAACCAGACTACGCCGGTGGTAATAAAAAAAAGAAAAAGTAACCAATAAGTTTTTTTTTGGAAAACACTTTCAAGGGTGTATGCTAGACAAACTATTGTGATGAGGTTGGCCCAACTATGCTCTCACATTAATAGGATCTTATCTGATCGAGTAACTTTTTTGTCCATGCAAAAAAAATGTTGGTTCATAAAAGTGAAGAAAATGACTAATCATTTGATTCATTGTTGTTATGAAAATGAGAAGAAAAGGATATGAGCAATTGAAATGAAACATTTTTTATAAGAAGGATGGAGTGGTTCACAAATCTTTTCACTTCGGCAACATATCACTTGAAACTAAATTCATCTTAACAAATTAGTGATGAATTTATCATTTTTGTAATTGATGTGTCTATCTAGTTGGAATATTGTCCTTAAGAGTCATTTACTTGTACATAGATTTTTTTTGTTTAAAAAAAATAAAAAAAGTAAATTTTATAATAATATTATTAGTATTTGTATCTCATAATAGCTTTCGCTTTTATTTATTTTACATAATTTTTTTTTAAAAATGATAAATGAAAAAAAGGCAATTTTATTTTATTATTCTTATTAATTATTAGTTTACTTTTATTATGATATACAGTGAAAATAGAGTGGTGATCTTAGAACCTACCTTCTTTTTTTGTCTATAGTCAACTCAAAGAGTGCCTCTTTCAATATAAATACTTCAGAAAAAATAACTATCTAATTAAGTGATTTTTTAAGAGGTTATTTAGGTCTTAAACATCAGTATGAGCATGCCTACTGTGGTCTTTTGTAAAATACAAAACAAACACAACAATTATTAGGAAAGTCTATTCAGAACTTGAAATGTAAAAACAAATAATTCTCAAGGGATTTGGATTCTCTTATTTTTCTATCATGCATTAATAACTAAATCTCTAAAAAATTTGGTATAAAGAAGGTTGTTGGCTGAACTTCTGTAAAATTTTAAATTGTTGATAGTTGAAATGTCAAGAGGAAACTCTTGGAGACTAGAGTAGGTCATCCAGTTTAAGGTCGAACCTGAATAATTTCTTGTGTGATCTCTCTAAATTTTATATATTTATTTTCTATTTTTTTTTGCTAAATCTCTATTTATATCTTCTTTTTAAAATCAATAAATTTAAAATTAACCTTTTTTTAAAAGTTTTTGAAAATCAAACATCACAATTCACCCGTCTCTTCTCGTGTTTAGAATCTCTGGTTCAACAAGTGACATCATAGCCTAACTCATGTCATAAGATTAATCGTCTCAAGAGGTATGTATGACTTCAAATGATTCACTAAACAAGCCTTCATCCTTTAATATAGAGGAGTATGCTTATCGGAAAGAGAAGATGGGAATATTCATAAAGTGATTGAGTTATGATATTTGAACTATTGTAAAAATGACCCCTTTGTTCTCTTAAATATAGTTGATAGTATTGTGGAAAACTAGAGAAATTCGGACCAAAGAAGATAAAGAAAAAGTGCAACACACTTTGAAGGAAAAACTATTATCATTATCGCTCCTAGTATTGATGTTTTTTTTTACGTGTTTCTCATTAGGAATTTGCTAAAGAAATGTGACACACCCTTCAAGTTATCCATGAAATGTATAAAAGGGGGTAAGAATGAACACATTGACCCTTGAGTGTGTGCTTTTTAGAATCAAACCTGAGGAAAACATTTAGGATATGGAAAAACATTTTAATCATATTGTGAATTATATGATAACTCTGGGTAAAAAATTTCTACATGAGGATTTGATTAACAAAGTTTTTAGATATTTAACCTGCAGTTGGAAATCTAAAGTTACTACGATATTTAAATCTAAAGACTTGTCTTTTATGGATTTGACTACCTTATTTAAACTAAAATAGCTAGTTGAGGATGAAGAAGGTAACAAAAAGAAAAAGAAAAGTTGCTCTTAAGGTCGAAGAAAGAAAAATATTCATATAGTGGTGAAAACATGACCTTGATGGTCAAAAAAATTAAGAAGTTCATAAAGAATGAGAAGCAACATGATTTTTAACATAAAAATGAAGGAAGATCTCGGTTCATCCCAATCTGGTACCAATATGGAAGAAAAATTCATATAAAGTTGAACGACCCTCATAATCAGAAAAGATATGAAAAATCTAGAAAACTTCAAATAAACAAAGAAGGCATACAAAGTTTGGAAGGACAACGACATTAATTATTCTAATGAATGAGAAAAGGAGGAAGAAGGAAACATCCTCCGTATGGAAAAACATGAAGACAATGAGGTAAATAGCCAAACTTCCTACTTTACTTATAATGAATTATTTCGTATTTGTAAAAAGTTAGATTATGAGTCAAGTAATTAAAAAATATTATTTATGCCTCTAAGACAATTGTACTTGATAAAAATTACAATAGGGATAACCCCGTATTTGGAGGGCTATGCGCGGTGTTTTAAGGTTGTTGATGATATTAGAACAAGCTCACACAAAGTGATGAGGATCTCTGAATCTTAGGTGAATTGAATGTCCCTCCTCAACCCCATGATTAAGGTATTTAAAAATTTATATTAAATTTGGATTCTTGGACCTGCGAGTGGTTATTTTGCCCCTCTCAGGATCGTGGAAACTGATAACATGAAAATGTATCGTATCTTCTGGCCCGATTCACATGCTATTTAGTGTCTTTTTATTATGCTTTCTATGGTATTATGTCTTATTATGTTTGTGTTCCAGGTGCTTGTCGATTATAGAGCGTTCATGCAAGAAAAACGGAAAAGGATCAAAAAGGGAAGAAAAATAGCAGAAAATTAAGTCTTTGGTCCATGGCGTTCGCCATGGCTGGGTGGTGGTCGCTATGTTGTGCGTAGTTCAGAAAAGTAATCGCCCACTAACAATACTACTTTGGAGGTTTCTCCCATTTTCTCCACTACTTACACATGATCTATGGAAGTTAGAAAACAAAATTCCTCCTATATAGACCTTGGAATCACACTTTCAAGGCATCCAAGTTATCGCGTGGAAGCGTTGTCTGTAGTTTTTAGGCAGAAATTACAAATGTAAAAGGAGTAGTTTCTCACATCGAGGAACTACTCCACCATTAGTATTTAGGCTCGTAATCTCTGTAATTGCTTGGATCAAATCTTGCCTTCATTAATATAAAGCTTTCTATTTCGTTTATTCTTGTTCTCAAGTTCTATTTTACTTGCATTACTATTATTATTAATTGTATGTTTACTTTGATCACCATGTTGTTTCTTATCGTAATAGGCATGTTTAATTTGTTTTCAATTAAAAGTATGTCCAGCTAAATAGTTTAGAATCTAGTATGTGAGGAACGTCGTTTCCGACGGGACTCAGTAATAATGTTGGCTTGATCTTTATTTGAAATATTTTGTTTTTGTCTTTGTTTTTAAGCTTAATTTAAATAACTTCGCCACGAGAGTGAGGGGTTACTTAACACAATTTTGTCACGAGAGTGAGAAATTAACTAAGGTTCGAACCGGCACTGTGAGAGCAGGGGGATCAAACCGGATAGTAAGAATGGGGCATCGATCCAAAAGAGAGCGAGAGCGTTTTAGGTATCGATTAAGACTTAATTAGTTTTCAAAATACGTTTCTTAATTAGAATAGATGAGTGAGAGCAAAATCTCATGGTTAGGAAACGTGACTTTATTCAATACCACGAGAGTGTGAGGTTTAGTCTTTAAATTGATATTTTCTACTAAACACCCTTTTAACTTCAGTTTAAGCCAACGAGTTACAAAGTCCCCGAGGCACACGGAATACACATTCCGACCTCTCTTTTCTTATATATTTCCTTAATACTATTTTAGTCTCATTTCTAGTCTTTGTTTCCCCTTAATCAATTATTCATTAGCCTTAGCTTTACAAAGCAACGATAGATAGCGGTAGGTTGATTGTTGGTCTCTGTGAGTTTGACAATCTTTTATATTACTTTGATACATCTGTGCGCTTGCGGTCACATCAGAAACCAATATTCCCCTATTCTTCGAGAGAACATGGTTTCCCTTCTTTAACCGAGCTTCCATACTGTTAGTGACGAATGACACGTCAATTCCCATGTTTTGTAAGTGGGTGATGGATGGTTTAACTTAAGCCTAACAGGAAGTGAGTATTACAACCAATAGGTGCATGTTGCACTCAATGGGCGACTAGAAACCCCACTTTGAGCAACATGTGATATTCGCCTCCCCTTAGTGAGCTTTGTATTGCTTACTATGGGCCATTTTCTTCTAGACTTTATAAACTTGTCTTCATATAGGACCCAATGCAAATATACCAGTATAACTACTGCATATTCCTTTGAAAAAGAAAAACAAAAATTTGTTGGAATAAATAGATAGTCTTAAAGAAAAATAAAGTGTATTAATTTAAAAAGTTTCTTCCCCTTCTTTTCTTTCTTATGAGAATCTTGTTGAACCTATCAAGAGTGAACAATGCAATCTTTAAAAAAAAAGAAAATTGACGATCTCCATAACACATTTGATAAGTTAACCAAAGGAAGAGATAACTGGAATCTTATTCTAGATAATCAAAGAGGTACCTATAATACAGTCGGTCTAGGTTATAAACCTGGGATAAAAGCTTGTTGTAAGAAGTATGTGGGTTGATCATGTGATAAAATATCTGATTATTAGAGGAACTCTCAAGTGGAGGTACTTGAGGACTAGAGTATGTCGCATGGTTTAAGGTCGAACTAGTATAATTTATGGCGTGTTCTTTCCTTTTCCTTATCTTTTGAAGTTTCTATTGTTTACTTTTTCACGTTTAATCTCTACTAAATGTATTTTCTTAAAAACAATCAAGTAAAATCAACATTTTTCTTTTAGTTTAAAAATCTTTTTATCATAATTCACCTCTATTGAGTTTGAAGTCACTTGGATAACATTATATCATTACTTTCCTTCGAGAGGGACGTAGGCTTGGTTGACCCCTGTGCATTTTTGGGTTTTAACTTGTAATGTTTCATCTTTTTTACAACTTTGTTTTTATTTCTTTTCTTTTGGTAGCAGAGTCATCGGGTGGGACCATTCTTTGCGGTCAGATGGCACATAAGGCTGCATCTTTGGGTTGCGGTCTTTACATAACACAATTTAAGTTACCTCCTGATTCTTGAAAGAGGGAGAATGTGTCAAATGATACCCGGGTTAAAGTAAATTCTCCTCCTCCCAAGAAAACCAAGGTTGACTTAATTTCATATGCTGATAATAGGACTACCCAGAAGTTTCTTTCTTCGTTTGCAACGCCTCTCCTTTCAGATATGTACGATATTTGGGCTCTCTTTCATCACGTAAACTCAAAATGTATTGCTTATTTAGGAACTATAGGCTGTCAATATGGGCTTGCTGAGTGTATTCCTAAGGTGGCCAAATTGGGGCCTTGACCTTCCATTTTCTTGCAAATAATGGCACTCAAATTCTAAGGGAGTCACAACTTAATAGTGAATTAGAATGAGTGAGATATCAAGCTCAGAATGATATTGAGACCCTTCTTCAATTCCAATTTACACTTTATGAAGCCAATAAAAGCGTGATGAGGAGCTTTGTCGTTCTCGTAAAGGTTTAGAAAATATTGTTGAGAATCACTGGTTGATTGAGAAGTATCTTCAAGATAAGATCCAATTCTTGGACGAGGAAATAAATCAGTCTCAATTTTTGGTGCCCATTATTTTTAAAGAAAAAATCATGGAGGCACAACTTTTGGCCTTGGAATGTAGGGCTTCTTCACCCTAACACGAAAAGGAATTTCTAAGAAGGCATTTTGGCCAAGACAAGTTTAAAAGGCCGAAAGAGAGAGTTACTTCATTAGCTTTTAACAACATATAACTAAGAAAGACCTACTGGGAGGCTTGTATTTGGTTATAGAGGAGAACTTTGTCATGAGCTCTAAAGTCCATCAAATTGGTAAGGTATATTCTAAATTTGTGGTAGTAGTTGTCAGTGTGACGCGATTTCAAGAGTGTTGTAGCTCAAATTAGTGTTTTAAACCTTGACATCGTCTAGGTGACCTCTGATAACCCACATTTTGTGAGTTATTATATAACCTAATTTTTGTTCTTAGTTAGCTTATTTGTTAGTTTGTAGTTTATTTTATTGCATTTTATCTATTTTTGTAGTAATTTTCTTGGAGCATAATAGGTGATCCCTTTTGTAGTTTTGATGTGTTTGTTGAAACAAATGCTACCAAAAAATAATAATTTGTTAGATTTTTGTTATGAGGCTAAGAAGATATTGTGTCCAATGAGTATGGAGTATGTCAAAATACATGCATGCCCTATTGATTGCATATTATATAAGAAAGAGTATAAAAATTTGGATCAGTATCTAGAATATGGTGAGTCGCGCTACAAGTAGAAGAACAACAATGGTGATAACAATGACAATGTTAGTAAGAAACGTCCTCCTGCTAAAGTATTATGGTACTTGCCAATAATTTCAAAGTTCAAGAGACTTTTTGCTAATGCAAATGACACAAAATATTAGATGACATGCAGATGAAAGAAAATGTGATGGAAATATTCACCATGTAGCTGATTCTTTGCAATGGAAGAAAATTTATTCATTGTTTCTAGATTTTGGCCTTGAGCCAATAAACCTTAGGTTTGGGCTTACCACAGATGGAATGAACCCGTTTGGTAATCTGAGTACTAACCATTCTTCGTGGCTTGTTCTTCTCACAATTTACAACATATCTCATTGGTTGAGCATAAAGCGCAAGTATATGATGATTTATGGACCAAGAAACCTGGAAATGATATACATGTTTATATAAGTTCAGTAATTTAGTATTTAAAACTTTTGCGGGATAAAGGTGTTGACGTTGATGATGCATATTATGGTGAAAAGTTTAAGATGCATTCAATGTTATTTTGCAATCAACGACTTTCCTGCATATGGTAATTTGGATGATACAATGTCAAAGGACATCAAGCGTGTCCTATATGTGAATCTAATACATGTTTTCACCAGCTTGAGTTTGGAAAAATATTGTTTACCTTTGGCATCAGAAATTTCTAAAATCCAATCATCCTTATCATAGATTACAGAAGGCTTTTAACAGGGAGTAGGAGTTTGAAATCGCTCCTAAACCTTTAACTAGCGATGAAGTTTATCAATGACAAGAACACCTTACTGTTGTCTTTGAAAAGAAAAAAGACGATCCTGTTGAGAGAAATATTTGGAAAAAGAGATTTGTGTTCTTTGATCTTCCATATTGGTCTAGCCTTGACGTAAGTTAATGTCTTGATGTGATGCATGTGGAGAACACTTCTATACATTCTAGACAAGACTAAAGATAATAAGAATTCCAATTTAGTTATGGTGGAGATGGGTATACAACAAAAATTAGCTCAAGAAGATAGAGAAAAAAGATCTTATTTTCCCCCGACATGTCACACTATCTCAAAAGGAAAAGAAAAGTTTTTGCGAGTGTTTACATGGTATCAAAGTTCCCCAAGGTTACTCTTTAAACATCAAGAAACTTGTATCAATGAAAGATCTCGAGTTAATTGGCTTAAGATCTCATGATTGTCATGTCTTGATGCAACAACTTCTACCAGTGGCTATCTGTGACATCCTTTCAAAAAATGTAAGAGTAATTATAACCAAATTGTGTTTATTCTTCAATGTTATATGTAATAAAGTTCTTGATTTCAAAAAATTATATGAATTGGAAGATGAGGCTGCAATAATATTGTGTAAAAAATTAGATGAATTAGAAGATGGGGTCGAATCCATGTATTTTTCTAGTTCGAAAGATAAGAATGCTATTTTGGCAACCATCGCATTCTATAGAGTCATTGAGGAGATTATTTATATTGATAATGTTAATTTCAAAGTCCCTTTATTTAAATGTAAGTGGGTTCCCAATAACAATGGTGTATAAACTGATGAGTTAGGATTCACACGGGTTGACCTTGGCAAGACAACTTATAAGACCGAATCATTCACCATGGCTACTCAAAGAAAATAAGTTTTTTATGTGACAGACCATGTAGACTTATCGAGGAGATGGTCAATTATTCTCAAAGGAACACATTCTTCATAGTGACGATGAAAGTTTTGATATTCCATCCATTCCTTCTTACACAACACAAGTGCCTACTTCTTATGAAGAAGTTGATAGAGATGATGTGCATGCTATTTGTAACAATCATCAAGAAGACATATGAGAAAATTAACAAAGTATTTTATATTCTTCATTAATAATTTGTATGTTATAATTTCTAATGATGTTATTTTTTAATAACTATTATTATTTGAAATTATAGGTGTTTAAAGTCAAGACACAAAGATAACAAGATATTATTATTTGATGTAATGATGTGTACATTGTAGATTATTTTGTGCCATTTTGGTTTTGATGTAATATTCAATTTTTGATTCCTAATGGAATTGTGTCATTGATGTAATACAATTTTTGGTCTAATTCAATTTACAAATGAGTGTATTGCTATTTCTGGCTCGATATTAAGGTTAAAAATTTAGGAATTCTGCAAACCAGAAAAACATATAAAAAAACAAATAATATCACAATAGTTTTTAATTCAACCGTTATCTAGAATAATAAAATTCAAGAATGGCGTTGCTAGGATTCGAACCCAGGACCTATGAATTATTTCACAATGGTTGTTTCCTTCGTCCGTAGTTATAAGTAGCGCACTATCCAACTTATAACCACGACCACACGCCCTATGTGGTAACCAATATACATATAATCGTACGCTACCTAACAACAGGCGTGCAACTGTCATTATACGTGTTTCACAATCGTCATTATATGTGTTTTTCGTAGTAGTGAATTTGTTAGATGTTCGAAGCTCCGTAACAAGATATTGTACATAGTCCATCGATCTGAATAGGAGAGGGTGGTACTTGGAAGCACTTAGACGTCCAAGTCAACGACTATCAAAAGTGAGAGGTATTTAGGTTAAAAAAATTTGTCTATCTTGATTTAACGTCTCTGATCCTTTATATATATGAGCTTTATAGGGTTTCTAGAAGCCTAGAATCATTGAATATAAATTTTTTGTCCATATGATATAACTCCTTCAACCTTTCCTTTCTCTTCTCGTCATCTTCTTCGCTCGTCCCTTCTAAAAACCGCCATGGCCAAACTTTCCCCAACCTTAAAATTCAACCGAAAATTAAAAATAAGATATGATTTAACTCTGTTTTTGGCTCTTAACTTGAATCTCCAAACCAAATTCCCAGAATCCTCATCAACCTTATTTATTTTTAAATTTTGTTCAAAAACACTAGAGCGTAGAAATCAAATTAAACGACGATAAAAATACTATCTTCTGAGTAACCTTCAGAAGATCAGCCCACATCAGAACTTCTGATGTTCATCTTCTGAATATTGAATTACTCTTCAGTAAAAACATGATAAAAATTCTCCGATGGGATTTCAAATACATCCGAAGGCGAGTTTTTAAAATCACACCGCAATTGCGGTCCGATGCAGTTGCGGAGGCAACCGCATCCGCAATATTGCGGGTGCAATTGCGGTTGCGGACCGCAATTTAAAACCATATTGAAACTAAAAATTCCTATTTATCTACCTTAATCACACAACCTGTAATACTTTCTCTGTCTCTTCAAAAGGTGGTTTCAATTTCTATTCTAAGTTTTATTATATGTAAGTTAATTCCAAAGATCTTACTTCATAGTATACTTGAATGCATAATTAATAATTAATGACGAAGTAGCCCGGTGGTAAGTACTTGGTCTAGTAATCAAAGGAGCCTCGGTTTGAATCTTGATTGAATGAAATTTTTTCAAAATTTTTGATGACCTTGCTGATAAACAAATGCCACGTCAGGTGCCAACATGAAAAAAAATAAACATTTATAAAAATTAGACAATGTTTCCGAGGTCCTAAAAGTTTTCTTTAATCTACAACTGTGGGTGTGAAATTTTTTTCTCAAAGTCGCCGATTTGACTTTACTAAAATGTGTCAACATAAATCGTTTTTAGTGGTTCTATACTTGTAAACTTCATGTGTTTTTATACCGTGAGCATGGTCGGGACATCTACTTCGACATATTACTAAGAAATTGACCAAACTGACAAAATTACCCTTCTTACTAAAAAATATTACACTACAAATTGGACAAAATAGTAATTAACAAAATCACCCTATCACTTTTCTACTATCTATCTACTATCTACATATTACTAAGAAATTGGCCAAACTGACAAAATTACCCTTCTTTCACATTTCATTTTCATACACTTTCTTACTTTCATTTTAATTTTTCTCCATTTACTTATTATAACAAAAATTATAATCTATTTTTTAATTTTAATAAAATTAAATATTTATTTATCTTACGGGTCACAGTCAACACAATATTTAATTTATTTTAATTGATCATTACACACTTTCTCTATCTTAATTAAAATTTAAAATTTCTCTCACATTTTTTTTCACACTTTCTTACTTTCTTTTTTAATTTTTTTTCTCTATTTATTTATTACTCCTAAAAATATCTATTTTTAAATTTTAATAAAATTAAAAATTTTGTTTTATCACGGGTCACTATCAACACAATATCTATTTTATTTTAATCAATCATTTTCTTTATTTGAGTGATAATATCCTTTTTTTTTTATTTTCTCCATCTCAAATTTTTTTATGATTATTTAATGCAATTAAATTTATATGATTATTGTTCATTTTATATTTGTATTTAAATATATTTTATATTGCATCAAAGTTTTTTTTTATTTCACGGGTCATTATCAATACAATATCTATTTTATTTTAATCAACAACTACTATTAATTGAGAGATAATTTTTATTTTTAAATGTTAAAATTTCATTTTTTTTCTCCAACATACAATTTTTTATATATATAATTATTTAATATAATTGAATTTATATGATATTTTTCATTTATAATTAAACAATTCATTTTAAATTTATATGTATCTAATTAAATTTTATACAATATCAAATAAATTTACCCGTGCGGAAGCACGGCTATCTTACTAGTAAAACATATATAATTTTACATTAATATTTGATTAAAAAAAATTATTAATAATTGAATATAAAAATTCAAAATATGTAAAGAGATGACACATATTATATAAAAAGTTGTATATGTTATAGTACCTTGGAAGAGGTAAATCATTTCTTTTTTTTTCTTTTGGTAATTTGTGATTGCCAATTTTTTAATTTTTACACTTGCATAAAGATGGATGTTTCTGTGCAATGTTGAGTCAAAATCATTAGTTTCTACTTCCTTTAAAAATACTCCAACATTTGGAATGTCTTGCTTGGAAGCATAGTTAGAGAGGCCTTTCATAGCTTAATAAATAATATGCAATCATATACTATATCCATGTTTGTCTCTTGCTGGTTCCTACCCTTCCAACTATGTCCCCACACCATTTAAAAAAAAATCAGAGCAAGAAAAATAAGAAAATATATTAATTATTTAAATGCTTAAATTATTTTTTGAAAAACACTCACACCAACAGACATAAACATGAAGACAGAAAGTAATGAAATAAACAAATTTAACTTAATCTCATGGATGCATGATTAGGTATTAGTGACCTCTTGATATTCAAAAAGCAACAATCTATAGAAAACAAAAAAGGTGAAGTAGGGTTTGTTATTGGTGTTGATGGAAAACAACTGTAAAATGTGCTGCCTTTTCTTCTTTTCAAAAGAGTTTTTATTTTATTTATTTTTTTTATAATAATAATTAAAAATAAACATCAAATCAACCAGTAATCACGGAAGCAAAAAGAAATGAAATAAAATACTCAAATACATTAAAAGTCATAAATTAAAAATATTTATTTATTTATATTAATTAATTTAGCCACGCCCAAAAGCTTAACCAAATGGCACTATATTCTATTTTGAAATGATGATATTAACAACCCAGTGACATGAAAAGCAGAGAAGGAAAAAGACGAGACAAACAAAAGAAAGCAAAGCATTAAAAAACAACATGAATATGGAATTTATTTTTTTGTTATATCTTGACAATGATTTTTCAGTTAATAATGAAAAGGCGTAAATTCTTCTATTGAAAAGTTTGTTAAATTGTCAATTTTGAAATATCATAATTTTAAGATAAAATCTCTATAATAATCAAATTGGATAAGGGGAATTTTAATCCAATATAAATGAAGCTGTAAAAAAAACTTTAACAATTATAATGAAAATATAAATTGTAATTTTAGTGTAATATTAGTAGTTATGTCATTTAATCAATTTTCATTTTTATTTTTTTACAAATATTATTTCAATTTTAATACAGTTTTTTTAAACCACAAATATGCTTTGCTTTACTAATATGTAATATAGACAGCTAAAAACCTTAAAATAGTATACGGATTAAAGATTAAATCCAGGTAGAAGAAGTAGCACTCCCAAAATACTACTACTAAACAACAAAAATTAAGAATAAAAGAAAGACAAACAAAAGCCATATTACGGTTCGATCTCCCTCGACTACAGTTGAGAGAGAATTAGAATCATTTGATAACAAATTGATCATAAACTAAATAATGAAACAATCTCCCCCGACTACAATTGAGAGAGAATTAGAATCATTTGATGACAAATTGATCATAAACTAAATAATGAATCGGATATCGGTGGTAAGAGAAATAAAGATAACATATACAAGAAAAACATCACCAATGAAAAAAAGAGACTAATCTCAACCCAAAGCCACCAACAAAAGAATACAGACCACTAAGAAAATGATATAATTTAAAATTTTATTTTATGGAGATTTATTTTAAAAATTAATACTTAGAAAATAATAATTTTCTTTTTTATGATATTAATAATTATAGAGATAAATTTATAAAAACAACATATATTTTAACAAATTTATGTTTAGAATGTGTTTTTATATCAATATTTTTTTCTTAATACACTAATATTTGAAAAGGTTAAATATGTTTTTAGTCCTTATAAATATTTTGAATTTTATTTTTAGTCCCTATTAAAAAAAATCTATATTTTAGTGGCTAAAATTTTTTTATGCATACAATTTTAATCCTACTATTTTCTAAAAATTTAAAAACTGTTGAATTACCTTTTAATTTTTAAATTTTTGACTAAATTTTTTATACATATTTAGAATACTGTAAAATATTTATTTACAAAACTTTAAAAATTTTTAAAATGAGAAGAATTAAATATAAGTTTTTTAAATTTTAAAAATTAATGATAAAAGTAATGAAACTATCGACTTAGAAATCAAATTTTGAGTTCCATTTTTTCAAGAAACTTTTTAAAACCTTATAAACATGTCTGCAAAATAATTATTCAAAAATACACATTAGTTTAATAGTAAAGAGTCAAACTACGTGCATAATAATTTTGTAAGAATTAAAACATGTCATTTATTTCTATAGGGATCAAAAACAGAATTTGGTATTTTATAGAGATAAAAAATATATTTAAGCGTGGTCGGCCCTATATAGAACTACTCCCTCTATTTTACAATATTTTTGTATATATTTATTTAAAAAACTAAAATAACTATCGCTTTTAATTTTTTATATAGCTTTAATTATTTATTTAATATTATAAATATCATTTTCAAATTATTAATATTCATTTTATTTATAATATAGTTTAATTACTATGCAACGTAAAAATATTTACATCGATCATAACTGTTCAATTGTATTATTTTAAAAGAAGTTAAAATAAAAGTCAAACATTTCAAACTAATCAACATTTGTGATTAACTGATAGTGTAAAAATTAATGCAGTCAGAAATCCTAGAAATTAACAAGCATTAAAAATCTAAAACAAAACACGTGTTCGCAAACAACAAATTTGTCACATAAAACTAGAATTCATCAGAAAGAAGAAAAAATTGAATTTTATTATAATGAAAGATAATTCTGATGGTCAGGCTAAAGGTCTTTAAATACATAAAACAAAAAATTATAATGAGTTGTTAATCCAACACATAAATAAAATAGAAAAAAAGATGGACTCTTAAACCAAAACAAAAAATAAAATAGAAAATTGCGAAAATATTTAAATATTGTTTTTGGATCTGAAATAAATTCGGATGGCTTAAAAAACCTTTATATACACCAATCTCCCCCACCTCTGAAGAACTCGACCCTGAGTTCTCTTCTTGATAAGAGCCTCATCTGCTTGATATTCATGAATATCAGCAACATTAAAAGTATTAGATATATTCATGAAACTAGGAAAATTTACCATATAAGCATCATTATTTATCTTCCACGTCACATTAAATGGGTCATACTTGCGTGGCTGCAGCTTGTTGTAAGTACCAACTTGAAACCTCTCCTTACTCAGAAACACCATCACATATCTCCCATATTGAAAGCTTTAATTTTCTGACATTTATCTCACATAGGAGGCAAATCATTTAATAGCTCATTTGCGCTTAATTCCTTGAAATCCTCTAGGATCCCGAGCACTTCTTATGGAATTGTTGTTTCCTCTCTTACATCACTCATCAACCCTTTACTCGCCATTAGATAGAAAAATCAGTTTCTTTAACAGCCTCATCAAGCTCCTTTTCACTCTGTGTCATCACCAAGAAACAAAACTTCTTTTCTTCTGGATTCCTATTAAAGTGCAAAACAAGAACCATAGCAATTTTATGTGTGCTCCATGTAAACATCATCACATTATCTCGTCCTCGATAAGTGATATCATTATCAAACTGCCAAGGCCTACCAAGTAAAATATGACAACATCTATATCAAGAACATCACAAAGTACCTCCTCTATGTAATGCTTTTCAATGGGGATAGGAACTTGAGAGCCCTTATATATCTATTAGAGGGTGTATGACTTCTCATGGGGTTTTATGGACAACTTCAAATAATCTACCAATTTTTGTGACACTAGATTCTCCATGATTCCACTATCCCCAATCAGATTACACACCTTGTTCTTGATAGAGTAATGTGTTTTAAACATATTTTTGCGTTGCCTTTCATCTTTGAATGCTAGTCAAATTTTATGCAACACAAAATTTACCCTCTCATCATATTCTTTCTCTGCAAACTTAACTCCTGCATATTCATCGTTCTTAACTACATGCCCTACTTTTTTCTCTTCCTCTTCCATTTCTTCCACAACAAAAACACTCTCCTTGTTGGACAAACATTTGATCTTTAACCTCTTTCGTTACAACGATAACTCATGTCTCCAATGGGTTTAGCATATGAGTTATTCTTCCTCTAGACTGGTGCTTTATCCTGTTGGACACCTCTAGAGCTGCTAGTCCCTTTATTCTCAAGGTTGGAATCACTGATTGTTGCACTCTTTTCCTTGTTGCCTATTGATTCAAAGTTATTCTGGGGCGAATAACTAAAAGGAGAGAAATTTCGAGAGAATTTCTCCATCAATTTTGTCTTCAAAGCTAGAATGGATGCTCAAGTGTGTAAACATGTCTTCTCCTTCAAGGATCTCTTTAAGCCAGTGATGTATCGAGCCACTTTTTGGCTCCCTTATTCTCCCAATTCATTACGTTCATAGAAACGCAGGAACTCATATGTGTATTCTGTTACAGTTCTCTTTCCTAAAACACACTCAATATATATCATATAAAGTACCTGCTCACAATCCTCTGGTAAAAATCACTCTAACATCAATTGTTTCATTATTCGCCATGATCTGACCGACCATTTTCTCCGCCCCTGTCTTTGAACAACAAGTTTATCCCACCAAACAATAGCATTACTTTCTACTTGATTGTCATAATCTTAACTTGCTTGTTCCCAAGGACGCCCATTATGTCGACGAACCTATCGATGTCGACCCGCCAATTCAGAATATGCTCTGGTCACCGGCTGAACCGCCATGTTTGTCAAGCTAGGAAAAGAACAGGGGAAAACCTACTTTGATGTCAATTGGCGTAGTTGAAAAACCTAGAGATTAGCAAACGCTTAACCTAAAACAAAATACAAGTTTGCAAGCGATAAACTTGTCAAATAAAACTGGAATCCACGATAAAGAAGAAAACGTTAAATTTTATTATAATAAAAAATAATTTTGATGATCACGCTAAATATCTTTAAATACATAAAAGAAAGAAATCTTAATGGAGTTTAATCTAAAACATAAATAAAATAGAAAAATATATAAAATATTAAAATATTATTTTTGGATATGAAATAAATATGGATAACTTAAAAAGCCTTCCTAAATTAAATATTTTTACACTGTTAGTGTATTTCAATTAAATTCAAAAAAATTATAAATACTAAACATAATTAATTGAACTAAAATTCCAATTATTTTATTTTATTTATTTTATTTTTTTAAATATATGTTAAATTATAAATTAATTATTATGCGCGGTCGGTGTAAAAATATTTTACAATATTCAAATTAAATTCAATTATATCACTAAAAAATATCTGAAATTATTAAATACAATAAATATTACTAGCATGAAACTAAGGAAGTAATTAAAACTTGCTCACACAATTTTGTACTATGCATTAATTATAGTAATCCATTGGAGCTTGAACCCATAGATTATTTGTTGACTCATTTTTTTGTCAAAAAAAAAAAACACGTTGGGTGTCTATTCCTGTTTCACCAAATTCATTCTCTAATCCCTCTAATTAATTTAATAATATTTATAAAATTAAGAGATAACAATAAGAAAGAAAGAAAAAAAAGCTCTTTTCAATTAAAATTTAAATAAAAATATTTTTTATAAAAATATTTACAATATAATCTATGTGCTAATGGCTTAATCAAAATCAATTCTTGACATTTATTTGTTGGCAAAACTGAACTCTCTTTGAATCCAAGTTTTCAAAATTCCAAAAATTTGTCTTTTTTTCTTCACAACTTGTTTGGTTCTTTCCACTTCCAAATCTTGCATTTTAACTCTTCTTTCCCACTTTCTTTCTTTTTCATTTTCTATGAAAATTTTAGAATCTTTGATTTGAATTAATTCTACCTTTTATGAATTTCTTGGAAACTGTTAGTTTCAATTTTGGATTTTTCTTTAGTTAGTTAGTTACATAGAACTAGAATTGAAGTGAAATCATCACTGGGAATTCAAAAAGATGAATTTTTTCACTTCATTTTTGTTTCTCTCTTTGATTTCAACTCTCTCTCTTGTGAATTCTGAAACTCTACCTGATAATGAAGGTATTTCTTATTCAGATCTCAATAATTCACTTTATTTCTTCATTGGTGTATTATAATTTGATTTTGCTACTTATGGATATTTTTAGTTTTGTAATTCTTTTTTGTGTTTATACCAAATTAAGTTATGGTATTCATGGATTAAAAATGAAGCATTTAATGGATTTTGTTGTTGTTTTTGTTGTTAGTTTGGGCACTTACAAGCTTTAAAGAAGCTATCTATGAAGACCCAAATCTAGCTTTATCAAACTGGAATATGCTAGAGTCAGATCTTTGTAACTGGTTTGGTGTCACTTGCACTGTTTCTGGAGATCATGTCACCAAGTTGTAAGATAATTGATTCTTCTTTATGGTGCTTTTTTTGTGTTAAGTGTAATGCTGTTATACTGTTTGATGAAATGTCTTATAGAAAAATTGATATGTATTTTTAAACTAGTGCATTTCTAATTGGTTTTTTTTTTTTGCAGAAATATATCGGGTTCATCGTTGAAGGGTTTTCTTGCGAGGGAATTGGGGCAAATTACCTATTTGCAAGAACTGTATGTTCATTTTTGTGTTTGCTGTGTTTTTTTAATTCGGAGATATTATGGTTGAGATTGATTTGTGGCACTTGTGTTTGTAGAGTTTTGCACGGGAACAATCTGATTGGAACTATACCGAAAGAATTGTGCATGTTGAAATCTCTCCAGGTGTTGGATTTGGGAATGAATCACTTGTCTGGACCAATTCCTACGGAGATTGGAAATTTAACTCTACTTGTGAACATGTAAAAGAAATTCAATATGCTAGTTCTTATTGGAAATTATTTACTTTCCTACTTACTTACTCAATTTTATGTATTCTTATAGAAACCTACAGTCCAACGGGTTGACTGGTAGATTACCTCCTGAGCTTGGAAATTTGAGATACCTTCAAGAACTCTGGCTTGATAGGAACAGGCTTCAAGGACCTATTCCTGCTAGTGGAACTTATAGTTTTGCTTCAACTATGCATGGAATGTGAGTGTAAATTTTGTAATTGAATTGTGTTATAGTGATAATTTTGAGGAAGTTTGTTACTGTTTCCTTGAATGTCACTTACAAATGCTTACTGTTAAGGAGATATATTGGGTATAGATGAAATTTGGATAGGGTGATTTATTTTTTGGTAATGATAGATGTTATGTTTTCGGTGTAAATTTTAGCTTTTCAATGTACAATAGGATTTGATTTGATTAAGGTGTCTTAAAACTGATGTGTGTAAAAATCATATAGTCAAGTTCAGTATTGAGTATACAATGTCAAGTTATTACACCAATCAAAGTTTGGATTCTGTTAATCTATCTCTCATAGTTTTTATATTTTCTACAGGTATGTTTCAAAAGATAATGCAACTGGCTTGTGCCGTTCACCTCAGTTAAAATTAGCAGACTTTTCATATAACTTTTTAGTCGGTAGCATACCAAAATGCCTGGAGTATCTTCCAAGGTGCTATTTCATATTCCCATGATGAGATGTTAGCATTTTTCTCCTCAACCTTACTTAGAAAACATATTTACATACTTTGTCAATATAGGATAAGCTTTCAAGGGAACTGCCTCCAGAGCAATGATCCAAAGCAGCGGCCTTCCACACAATGTGGTGGTGCTTCACCTGCCAAGAGTCAGCCAGTAGCGAGCAACCAATACCACCAAATAGCTGATCATGCACGCAAGCATCACGGAACTTCAGAACCTACTTGGCTTTTGGCTTTAGAAATAGTAGCAGGAACTATGGTCGGTTCTCTCTTTCTGGTTGCGGCTCTCGCTACTGTTCAAAGATGTAACAACAAATCTTCTATCATTATTCCTTGGAAAAAATCAGGCAGCCTGAAAGATCACAATGCAGTATATATAGGTTCAGTTTCTTTGTTTTCTTCTTTCTATTTATGTGAACAGTTCGAGATCTGTTTTGAACTTAATAATTGGATTGCAGACCCGGATATGTTAAAGGACGTGAGAAGGTATAGCAGACAAGAGCTAGAAGAGGCGTGTGAAGATTTCAGTAACATAATTGGGTCCTCACCGGACAGTGTGGTCTACAAGGGAACTATGAAAGGTGGACCTGAGATTGCTGTAATTTCCCTCTGCATCAAGGAGGAGAGTTGGACAGGGTATCTGGAACTCTACTTCCAGAGAGAGGTAAATGGGAATATTTCAATGCTTACAGCACTTAAGAATTTGCAGAAAAAATAGCTGTCGTATTCTTTTACTATATATTTATTTATGTTGTTATCATTGCCATTCAGGTGGCAGAATTGGCAAAGTTAGACCATGAGAATACTGGAAAACTACTGGGATATTGTAGAGAGAGCAATCCGTTTTCAAGGATGCTGGTTTTTGATTATGCTTCAAATGGGACACTTCACGAGCATTTACATTGTTGTAAGCAACTTTTTAGTGTGTATGTGTATATGTTTAATCAAACCTTTCAATTCCTTCAACATGCAATTTTAATTGCGTAGATGAAGAAGGGTGCCAGTTCTCCTGGACACGGCGTATGAAAATTGTCATAGGCATTGCACGTGGACTCAAGTATTTGCACACAGAAGTTGAACCTCCGTTTACTATCTCAGAGCTGAATTCTAGTGCTGTATACCTTACAGAAGAATTTTCCCCTAAGGTACGCCTGCTAGTTAGTTCACTTCAAATCATAAAACTCGGCAAGTGCGATTTTTTGCTTGATTTCTTATGTCAGTCAAGAGTGAGCGGAAATATAGAAACAAACACCTACTTTTATAATATATACCATGCGATTGTTCTGTTGGAAACTGAAAAGTTTGCTTAAGATTCTCATTGTCATGAACCTAAATTGCAGTTGGTTGATTTTGAAAGTTGGAAGACAATTCTTGAAAGATCAGAAAAGAATTCCGGTACTATTAGCAGCCAAGGTGCTGTTTGTGTTCTTCCAAACTCTCTTGAGGCACGCCATCTTGATACCAAAGGAAATGTACACGCTTTTGGAGTACTTCTACTAGAGATAATCAGTGGCCGGCTTCCACACTGTAAGGAGAAAGGTTACTTGGTGGATTGGGTAAGAAACTTCCTCAAGGTTATATTTTAAAATTAAAACTGTATTTTAATGGTTTTAGTACTTTTTATTATGTCGCCATATTTGTTAAATTTATACATGTGCTGCAGGCGAAAGACTATCTTGAAAAGCCCGAAGTAATGTCACAATTGGTGGATCCAGAACTGAAAAATTTTAGACACGATGATCTCAAAGTGATATGCGAGGTGATAACTCTATGTATCAATCCTGATACAGCTGCCCGTCCATCTATGCGAGAATTATATAGCATGCTGGAGAGCAGAATCGACACATCAGTTAACATAGATCTCAAGTCGTCATCATCTTTGGCTTGGGCTGAACTTGCACTTTTATCATAATAACAATAATATAGCCGCACTCAACACTAACAATTAAAGAATAGATACACAAAAGTAATAATTTTCCTCTTCAATTTTATTTCTATTGTAAATGATTGCTCAAAAAGAGTATGTGTTAGGCTTAAGTACAGCAAGGTCTCATTGTATAGCAGTAGCCTATTTTGTAGAACTTGCAGAAATTGTTAAATAGAAGAAGTTTTTTCCTTTTATGCACTAGATTGAGCAGTATGATATATATACTTTTAAAGAAGAGACATGAAGTCCTCTTCCAAGTGAAACTAAAAAAAAGAAAAAAAATCCAAGTGGTTTCATTAGCAACTTGGCAGAGTTTAAGGAATAATTATGCATTATAGTAATAATACATGAGATTTTTGGATTAGTTGTTTGTTGAATCCAAGCTAAAAAAACAATAACAGGATGGCCCCCTAAACCTTGAAACAAACAGTGAAGGAGAGGTGAGATTAAGTCGAAAAGGAGGCACTCAGAGGGCTCGCCCTTTCACAATGTCCAAGCTCATCTCACTTGGATCAGTTGCTTGCAGTTCAACTTGAATGCCATCCAACTCTCTCTTGAATCTATCCTTGGAACTTGCATACACCATCTTCATCCTTACCCTTGAAATTTCTGGTGACCTGCATATTGTTAAACAGTTTATTCATATATATGTTCGAACTCTGATGAATGAGAAAACACTATTTTAGCATAGTAATACCATGCTATGAAGTAGATCTTGCTTTTCTGGCAATTCTCTGCAGTTGTGAAATCAAAATCATAGACGGCATAACGACACTCATCAGCTGGCAAACTGGCCTGAAAATCGTCATAGGTTTCCGTCGGTTCCCCTATTTTGTCTATCACGACTTGTTGTTGCTCAATTTTGAACACAATGAATCGGTAACTCCTCTTCGCTTTAAGCTCTTGGAACTTCAGTTTGCAATCATCGTGCACTGCCATTCCGGACGCTGCGTTTGCCTGGACCATAGTTTTTCCTCATGTCATGAACCTCCTATTCATAATAACTAACTCACATTCCTAACTCTTTACACCCGTTTTTCAAAGGGACATGTAATGTAAGGCACATAACCTTTGTAAATTTATGCAACAGGTTCTTGGGACTAAAGAATATTCATAGATGTAGTGACAGATTCAAAAGCATACATATAGTATAGAGCTTATCCAAATCACAAAAGAGCACATGAAACATGGACACCGGACATGAAATTGTCACGGACATATCAACACCAATTTAAAACAATGAATAAATTAAATGTAAAATATGTATGTATTGACACATGTTGAACATCAGACGTGTCTTTGTTTAAAAATGTTGATGTTACAAGATAAAAATGTATACATTGTACCAATAATATGGTTAGCTAAAAATAAATGATAGTGAATGCGAATACCCCCAAAGCTATATAAAAAAAATCACAATTAGAGAGATGACAAAATCAAATGGGATGATGTTTTGGTAATCATAAATTCATTACAGGGGAGGCATGTCATGTCATGGTTGTTACTTGTTGGTTTTCAAGACAAATATCAGCTCCTAATTTGATAAAAATCTCAAGTTCCATCTTTATTATGTACCTAATTCATGAAATGTAATTATCCAAAGTTGTATATATATTAAGAATTGGTGATGATAATAATAATAATAATAATAATAATAATAGCATGCAAAGTTAGATTGTTCAATAGGGTACGTAAGAATAACATTGTCATGAATAGAATTCACAATAAGTAATAACTTGTAATTAATGTGAAAAGGAAAAGAAGGGATTAGAAAAAGTACCATTTTGCCAGCAATGAGGAAGAAGCTCCCTACGAAATGTGAATGAAAGAAAGGGGAGGAGAGTAATAGAGAATGGAAAAATGGGAGCTAACAGATGCAATGAAAATGATGGAGAGAAATAACAAATAAAGATCCTTGTTTTTTGGAGCCACGAGAGGTGAAACTTTAAGGAGACTCGGTCAGAAACTAACGGGTGAGTTTGTTAAGATTGACATGTTCCAAATTAGCATAACCCTTAATAATCATGTCACTATTCCTATTTAGAAAGAGAGAGAAAAATGAGTTGTCTATGAAAAGAGGCATCAAATATGATGTAAGGAGGAGTTATATTATATATACTATAGTCATATATATAGTTTATCAAATATGACTAAATTATTCAAGTTAGTTTGCATCTTTTTTATTTTTGCATCTTATGCATAAAAAACCAAAAATAAATTCAATGGGAATAAAAATCCAAGCCAAATTCTCATTTCATCATTCATTTTGATTCATTCCATTTTTTATTTAATTATACACCATTCATTTCAAAAAGTCAATAAAAGATCAAGATTTTGAGCATGAAAGACAAAAAATATCACATTTGTTTTGGCTCATCATATTTCTCAGTCACACTTCATTTAATTACACATACTTTCTGTTGGAAATTATGAGTTTAATTTCATATAGTTGTGTTCCAAAATGACAAATGTGGAATAGAGTTAATTGACAATAAATGCTTCATAAATAGTCCCACATAGAAAGTGGAGTAAACTTTAAAAGCATTTATAAAGTCCTTGGATCAATGTACTTTTCAAAGGAGTCAAAGAGGATAAGTGCAACATAGACATATGTGGTGGTCCCAAGCCTTATGCCACTTGTCTCTACCAAAAACACCCTCGCCGGTGTCGCCACCGGCTCCGGGACCGGGTCCGAGGGCGTGGGCATAGAGGCGCTAGTGGCGGCTTGTAGACGGCACGTCGCATCGGAGCGATGGGCTATTCGCGGCGTTAATGAGGCGGCGCCGGCGGCGATTGGGCTATTGCCTAAAGTTTAAATTTTGAATTTGAATTCGAAATACATAACACTTCATGAAGTGGTGCATTGTATTTTATAAACCATTGCAAATTTACATTTAAATGGTGTTGTTTCATGAAGAGTTGCAACTTATGAAACAAACACTTGCATGGCCTATAAATACATGCTTCTTATTTCAGAATCAACACACAAAACTATTATCCTCTAATATATTTTCCAAACAGGTTGAATTATCCTGGGTATTCAGGCCGTTCCAACTCTAAGACAATCGAGAGTGTGCTTGAAATACTTTTAAGGAAAGTGATTCCGTTCACGATTCAGCCTGGATCCATTCGATCTTTTCGATATTTCTAACAATCTTAAAAGTATTTGTTCTTCAATGGCTTCCGACGCTGCAATTTCAAGCGTCAAAGTTATGAACAAGGATCTTGTCAAATTGGATCGTTTTGATGGAACTAACTACACCAGATGGCAAGGCAAGATGACATTCCTTCTAACTGCCCTGAAGGTTCACTATGTCTTAGATCCTGACTTAACGCCAATTCCAGAACCAACAGATGATGATTCTGACGAAGTCAAGAAGGAACGCAAGAAACGTAAGGAGGATGAATTGTTGTATCGTGGACATATCCTAAATACATTATTTGATCGTTTCTACGACCTCTATATGGATAATCCCTCCGCAGTTGAGATATGGAAAGCCCTCGAGTTTAAGTTCAAGGCCGAAGAAGAAGGTACGAAAAAGTTTTTAATTTCTAAATACTTTGATTTTAAATTTATAGACGCCAAACCCATTCTTCCCCAAGTGCACCAATTGCAAGTCCTGGTGAACAAAATCAAAGCGTTGAAAATAGACATCCTTGAGACTTTTCAAGTTGGTGCAATCATTGCAAAGTTGCCACTTTCGTGGAAAGGCTATAGAAAGAAATTGTTGCACAGTTCTGAGGACTTTTCCTTGGAGAAAATACAGAAACATCTTCAAATCGAGGAGGAATCGAAGGCAAGGGTAAAATCAGAATTTGCGGGTCTTTCCAAAGCCAATGTTGTGACCAACAAGGAAAGAAAGAAGCATGATGGCAACAAACGTCATCTAGGACCAAAAAAGGAACAAAACAAGTTCAAGAATCCTGGGGATCAAAAGGGTCCAAAGAACGGATGCTTTGTTTGTGGAAAACCTGGACACTATGCTCGAGATTGCAAGCACAACAAATTAAAAAATGAGATCAATGTTGTTCATGTAAATGATGACATAATTGCTACTGTGAGCGAAATTATGGCAATCAAGGGCAAGGTACAAGGTTGGTGGTATGATACATGTGCTACAGTGCATGCCTCCTATGACAGGGCTGCATTCAAAACCTATTCTGAGACAAATGATGGACAAGAAGTACAAATGGGAAATGAAGTACGATCTAAAGTCGTTGGAACTGGATCGGTCGAACTCAACTTTACTTCCGGAAAGAAAATTACTCTTGTCAATGTGCTTTATGTCCCCGACATGAATAGGAATCTTGTTAGTGGGGATTTATTGGGAAAACCTGATATTAAATCTGTTTATGAATCGGACAAACTTATATTGACCCGTAATGGTGTATTTGTTGGAAAAGGATATTCCGCTGAGGGAATGATCAAACTATGTATTACCGACAATATGATTAATGAAATTTCTAATTCTGCTTACATGCTTGATTCCGTGTCTTTATGGCATAATAGATTAGCACATACTAGTATTAGTTCAATGAAGAGACTAATTAAATCAGGAATGATATCATGTAACATTAATGATTTCAACAAATGTAAATTATGCGTTAAATCAAAGATGATTAAAAAACCTTTCAAAAGTGTTGAAAGAAAGACAAATCTACTTGATCTTATACATTCAAATTTGTGCAAATTTAATGGCATGTTGACCTGTGGGGGAAATAGATATTTCATCACATTCATTGATGATGCTTCTAGATACACATATAAAGATGAAGCTTTTAATGCCTTTAAGATTTATAAAGCAGAAGTAGAAAATCAATTAAGTAAAAATATAAAAGTCCTTAGGAGTGACAGGGGCGGTGAATACTTTTATACTGAATTTGATGCATTTTGTGAAGAACATGGCATAATACATGAATTTTTGGCGCCTAGAACACCGCAACAAAATGGCATAGCCGAAAGAAAGAATTGAACATATCAAGAGATGATGAATGCCATGTTAATGCACTCAGAATTACCTTTCAATTTGTGGGGTGAAGCTTAACTATCCGCTTGTCACATAATTAATAGAATTCCTTTAAAGAAAACTGGTATTTCTCCATATGAGGTATGGAAAAGCATGGCACCAAATATCGGTTATTTCAAAGTGTGGGGGTGTGTGGCTTACTACAAAAATATGGATCCTAAGAGAACCAAGTTGGGTCCTCGAGGGATAAGATGTGCTTTTGTTGGATATGCACAAAATAGTAAAGCATATAGACTCTTAAATTTAGAGTCTAATGTCATTGTTGAATCCCGGGATGTAGAATTCTTTGAAAATCTTATCACTAAGGATAAAGAATCAGAGTCGGCCACAAATAAAGAATCTTGTGAAGAAGATTCTTCTCGGATTGTAGAAATACAACCTGAAGGCGCTTCTCGAATCATTGAATCACAATCCGAACCTAGGATGAGAAAAAGAGTTCGGAAAAAAAAGAATCTAGGACCAGACGAAATTGATTCTCAATCCATTTTGTTTTATCTGGTCGAAGGAAATAGTACGAAATTCGTTCAAAGTATTCCAATCATTCTTCAAGTAGGGGATGATCCTAAAACTTATAAGGAAGCAATAACTTCCAGGGACTCCTCTTTTTGGAAGGACGCTATCAAAGATGAAATGGATTCAATTATGTCCAACCACACTTGGGAACTTGTCGACTTACCAAAGGGATCAAGGCCCATTAGATGCAAGTGGGTGTTTAAAAGGAAATATCATAGTGATGGTACCTTAAACACTTATAAAGCAATATTAGTGGCAAAGGGATTCAGACAAAAGGAAGGTATAGTTTATTTTGACACTTATGCACCAGTAGCAAGGACAACCACAATTCGGTTGTTGTTTGCTTTAGCCTCTTTAAATGATCTTATAGTTCATAAAATGGATGTTAAAACAGCGTTCCTAAATGGAGATCTTGATGAGGAAATCTATATGGAACAACCAGAAGGCTACGTGCTTCCTGGAAATGAACTAAAAGTGTGCAAACTTGTCAAATATTTATATGGCTTAAAACAAGCACCAAAACAATGGCATCAAAAATTTGATTCTACAATATTGTCAAATGGATTTATTCCTAATTCTTGTGACAAGTGCTTATATACAAAAGTGCATAACAGCACTATAATATTCTTGTGTCTCTATGTTGAAGACATGCTAATAATTAGCAACAAAATGAATGGAATTTTAGAAACAAAGAAATTTCTAACTTCCACTTTCAAGATGAAAGATCTTGGACTTGTTGACACAATTTTAGGAATAAAAGTCAAGCGAAATAGTGGGGGTTATGAACTTAATCAAACACATTATATTGAGAAAATGGTTGATAAGTTTGAACACCTGAAATTCAAGGAAGTGACTACTCCATTTGATCATGTAGTCAAACTTGAAAAGAATGATGGAAGAGCAGTGGCTCAACTAGAATATGCAAGTGCAATCGGATGTCTTATGTACTTAATGCAATGTACCAGACCTAACATATCATTTGCAGTCAGTAAAATGAGTAGATTTACTAGCAACCCGAGTAATGAACATTGGAAGGCAATCACGAGGATTTTTGGCTATTTTCTGAAAACCAAAGATCTTGGCCTTCATTATGGTAGGTTTCCTGCCATATTAGAAGGATATACCGATGCTAGTTGGATATCAAATGTTGGAGATCATAAATCTACAATTGGTTGGATATTTACACTAGCTGGAGGAGCAATTTCTTGGAGGAGCAAGAAACAAACATGCATTACTCTTTCGACCATGGAATCAGAGTTTGTGGCTCTCGCTTCTGCTGGTCAAGAAGCAGAATGGTTGAGGGATCTCCTTTTGGAAGTTCCACTGGCTAAGGATAATGTTTCAAAGGTTATGATACACTGCGATAGCCAGGCCACTCTAGCAAGAGCATTCAACAAAGTGTATAATGGAAAGTCTAGGCATATAGGACTTAGACATTCGTTCGTGAGAAAATTGATTAAGGATGGAATCATTTCACTCACGTATATACGAACAAGCTATAATTTGGCTGATCCGTTTACTAAGCCACTGGCTAGAGACTTAGTAAGAACAACCTCGAGAGGCATGGGGTTGAAACTCCTTGAGTAAAAGTTCCGACAGCGGCGGCAACCCAATCTTACGTTAACAGAACATTGACTTCAAGATTTTCAATGGGTAACAACAAGTCGTTGATTTGGATAATTGTCGAACATTTCGTGATAATGTTGACCTTAAAACGAGGGTTGAGTTTTACTCTAAAAACTCTTAATGAAGTTCAATACCAAGGGTACGTGTCTTGTGGAAAAGGACACAATATGAACTTCACCTATGTGAATTTTGAGATGGTGTCGTCTCAAAGTGAGAGTTGGAGTTTCTCTCATGAAAAATTCATGAAATAGGATAGCACATGGCCATAAATAAGTGTTAAGCGAGTTATGCTGAGGAAGAACCTTTGAAGAGTGTGTGTAAGGCAACACCGGTCTAATCATATGGATTCATGGTTTAAAAGCTTTGCTACCTAATATTCCGATTAAACTTTGTGTTGTCCTCACTAAGGTTAAGTTTTAAATCGAAAGATATCTAACTGTATTAACACTCTTTATATCTAATTTCTAGAATTATTAACTTTGTCATTATTAGAACAAGTGGGGGATTGTTGGAAATTATGAGTTTAATTTCATATAGTTGTGTTCCAAAATGACAAATGTGGAATAGAGTTAATTGGCAATAAATGCTTCATAAATAGTCCCACATAGAAAGTGGAGTAAACTTTAAAAGCATTTATAAAGTCCTTGGATCAATGTACTTTCCAAAGGAGCCAAAGAGGATAAGTGCCACATAGACATATGTGGTGGTCCCAAGCCTTATGCCACTTGTCTCTACCAAAAACACCCTCACCGGTGTCGCCACCGGCTCCGGGACCGGGTCTGAGGGCGTGGGCGTAGAGGCGCTAGTGGCGGCTTGTAGACGACACTTGAGCACTTAGGCACGTGGCATCGGAGCGATCGAGCTATTCGCGACGTTAATGAGGCGGCGCCGGTGGCGCTCCGGCCGCCTCCGGCGGGCGGCCCGGCCTTCGGCCGGAATATTGCGAATTTGTTTTTATTATTGCTCCAGATTTTGATTATTGCCTAAAGTTTGAATTTTGAATTTGAATTCGAAATACATAACACTTCATGAAGTGGTGCATTGTATTTTATAAACCATTGCAAATTTACATTTAAATGGTGTTGTTTCATGAAGAGTTGCAACTTATGAAACAAACACTTGCATGGCCTATAAATACATGCTTCTTATTTCGGAATCAACACACAAAATTATTATCCTCTAATATATTTTCTAGACAGCTTCCTTGCATTCGAGTTTCATCATCGGTCTTGTGCAGACTCGAGTAAGGCTGAATTATCCTGGGTATTCAGGCCGTTCCAACTCTAAGACAATCGAGAGTGTGCTTGAAATACTTTTAAGGAAATTGATTCCGTTCGCGATTCAGCCTGGATCCATTCGATCTTTCTGATATTTCTAACACTTTCATGCTTTCATGCTAAATTTGAAATTAAAATTGAGATACTTTCATGCTAAATTCAAATGCATTTAAATTCATCCAGATTTACTCATACTTTTTTTGTTGCATTTTTTCATTATTCCTAAACGATCATTTATCCTAATTTTAGAGTCTATAAATCAACATCATTTTATTTATAAATGAGATCAACAAACACACACAAAATAGAGCCAAAGCCTTGCAAAAATTACTCTCCAAATTTCAAATTTCTTCTTCTTTAAGAAACTTTAAAAAAAAGCTTAAAACCCTAAATTGACTTGAGAGTGTATTTTTGTTAATGAAAAGATTTCAAATTCAATACTAAGGGTATTGTCCCTACATTATACAAATTATTCCATTTAAATTCGATTGAAAAAAAGTAGGCATTCTCATATGATATGCCACATATATATATATATATATATATATATATATATATATATATATATATATATATATATATATATGATGTATCATATGAGAATGACATTTTTATATAAGAAGATCAGAATGAATCTTAACCATTATTATATGTCAATTTTTTTTCTCTCTATCATTTATTTTAATTATGGAGGGGAGAGAAAAAAATATTGACATATAATCTCCACCCTTTATTTTAAAATCTAATGGTTAAGATTCATTCTCATGTGCTTATATAAAAATGTCATTCTCATATGACATTTTTACAAACCGAATCAAACCACATTATATTACAACCCAAACTTCACTTAACCCACATTAAACTCAAACTTGTTGGAATTAGACTCTCAAACCTCTGAGTAATTCCTTATCGTTAAAGATGACAATGAAGAAAAATAGGATTAGGGTTTGCGGAAATATTAAAAGAGAAGGAGAAAGTATTTTCTGCAGAGTTTCTCTCTGCCCACAAACTGTGGAAATTCTGTTATTCACTTGCAACTGCAACTTCTGTGAATACAAGATAATGACTTGATTACAAACTAATGAGGGTTACTCCCTATTTATAGATTTAGGTTAGCTTTCTCCCTAAGCCAAAGCCCAAAACTATAAAAGTCCAAAATACCTATTTTGGAGCTAAATCAAATCTAATCTATTTTAAATCTAAATCAAATCTATCTAGATTTAAAAACAAACTTATGTGTAACAAACTGTTACACACTTCGACACACCTTGTGTTCGAGTAACAGCTTCGACACAAGGAATTACAAATTAACACACCACCTAATTCATTGTGTCTAAGCTATCTACATTCATCATAGCTCTTAGTCTTCTGAATATTTCAACCAGCACTCCCTTTGTCATGATATCTGCAATCTGATTCTCAGTTCTGCAGTGTTCCAAATTCATCTTCCCTTTAGCTACCTGCTCTCGAAGATAGTGGAACCTCATTTCAATGTGCTTGCTTCGACCATGTGCTATCGGGTTCTTCGCCAGATTGATAGCTGACATGCTGTCGATCTTCATGGTAATTGCTCCATGATCTTTACCTGTTATTTCTTCGACCAAGTTCACCATCCACGTTGCTTGACATGCACAAAGAGAAGCAGCTATGTACTCTGCTTCGCATGATGATAGTGCCACTACTAGTTCCTTTCTCGAACTCCAAGTCACTGGTGCACCACCTAACATAAACACATAACCAGCTGTGGATTTTCGATCCTCAGCATCACTACACCAACTCGAGTCGGTGTAACCCACTAATTTGCATTCTTTTCCCTCATCAGCTGCAGGAAATAGAATGCCATAGTCGAGAGTTCCTTTCAGATACCTCAGTATCCTCTTCGCCGCTGCTAGGTGTGATACCTTTGGCTTCTGCATGAATCTACTTATCATACCTACACTGTATGCTAAGTCAGGCCTTGTGTGACAAAGGTATCTCAATGACCCAATAAGTCTTCTGTATTGGGTTGGGTCGACATCCTCTTCATCTGGGTTCTTCGACAGTTGCAATCTTGTTTCAGCAGGTGTCGAAGTCGAATTGCATTCTTCCATCTCAAATCTCTTGAGAATTTCACTTGCATATCTTCTTTGATGCATCATCAAGCCTCTACTATCTTTGTAGAATTTGATACCAAGGAAGTATGAAATTTCGCCCAAATCTGACATTTCAAATTCCTTGCTAAGATCACCTTTGAAGCCTTCGATCTCTTTCTTGCAGTTACCTGTTATTAACAAGTCATCGACATAGAGACATAGTATAAGCAATTCACTCTTGCTTCTTCTTACATATACCCCATGTTCAGTTGTGCACTTCACAAAGGATTTCTCCCTTAGGAAACTGTCGATCTTCTTATTCCAAGCTCTTGGAGCTTGCTTCAGTCCATACAGGGCTTTATGCAGTCTGTACACTTTTCTCTCTTTGCCGTGTTTCACAAACCCAACTGGTTGTGTAACATAGACTTCTTCGTCCAAGGGTCCATTCAGGAATGCACATTTAACGTCCATCTGACACATGTGCCAATTGTTCATGTTCGCCAGACCAACAACCAACCTGATCGTTTCGATCCTGGCAACAGGTGCAAAGACCTCATCGAAGTCAATTCCTTCCTTTTGAAGAAATCCTTTCGCCACAAGCCTTGCCTTGTGTCGAGTCACTTCACCTTTGGGATTACACTTCACCTTGTATACCCACTTCACATCAATTGCCTTCTTGCCATGAGGCAATTCGACAAGTGACCAAGTATTGTTGTCTTCGATGGACTTCAATTCTTCATTCATAGCTTTCACCCACTTCGAATCCTTCAATGCCTCAGTTGCATTAACAGGTTCGACATCTGCATAGAAAGCATAATGTACCAGCTCACCCTCATCATTGACTACATCATCTGATGTAATCACACATTCTTGCAACCTTGCAGGCATGTGTCTTGTTCTCTGAGGTCTGCCTGGGCCTGCATCACCTCTGACTTCTTCTTGTCGAACTTCTTCTCTTTTTACTTCAGTAGCTGGTTCGTCATAAAGAATTCTCACTGAATCCTTCTTGACATTTTCAGTCCAATCCCATTCTTTAAGCTCATCTATGATCACGTCCCTGCTGATCACTACTTGCTTGTTCACTGGGTCGAACAACTTGTATCCTCCAGTCAAATGATATCCTATAAGAATCATTTGACTCGACTTGTCATCAAGTTTTCTTCTTAACTGATCTGGCACATGTCTATGTGCTATAGATCCAAATACCTTCAGATGACTCAAGCTAGGCTTCACACCAGACCAACATTCTTCTGGAGTAATTCCTTCTAGCTTCTTCGTCGGACATCTCTTTAGAATGTATGTTGCAGTCGACACTGCTTCTCCCCAAAATTCCTTAGGTAAATGCTTTCCTTTCAACATACTTCTCACCATATTCATGATGGTTCTATTCTTCCTTTCTGCAGTTCCATTTTGCTGTGGAGTGTAGGGTGGCACCACCTCATGCACAATCCCTTCTTTCTCACATAACATGTCGAAGTCTTTTGACACATATTCTCCACCGCCATCAGTTCTCAAAACCTTGAGCTTTCGACCACTTTGTCTTTCGACCATAGATTTGAACTTGACAAATACCTCGATCACTTCACTTTTCTTCTTGATCAGGTAAGACCATAGTTTTCGACTGAAATCATCTATGAATGTAACAAAGTATTTGTTACCTCCATTCGAATCCACCTAGATTGGTCCACATACATCAGAGTATATGACATCAAGGATTGCCTTCGACTTGCTTCTTGCATCCTTGCTGAAGCTATTCTTGTGCTGCTTCGCCTGCACACATTCCTCACATTCCTCGTTTGGAATGTCGATTTCTGGCAGTCCTGAAACCATATTCTTTCTTTTCAAGTCTCTGATGTCATTGAAGTTGAGATGGCCTAGTCGATAGTGCCATATCCATTCATCTCTGCTAGCTACAGTTGCAAGGCACTCTTGCTCCATCATATTGAGTTCGATCTTGAAGGTTCTATTCTGTGACATAGGAGCCTTTAAGATTAACCTCCCACTTGCATCGACAAATCTCATCATCTTGTCTTCGATCGAAACTTTGTAATTTTTTTCGACCAACTGCCCAATGCTGAGTAAGTTGCTCTTCATGCCTGGTATGTACAACACATTGGAAATTACTGACCTTTTTCCATCTTTCCTCGTAATCATTACATCACCAATACCTTCAGCTGCTAAAGTATTGTCATTTGCAAATTTCACCATGTTTTTCATTGAGGGTTTTATGTTGACAAACCAATCTTTTCTTCCAGACATATGTGATGAGCATCCTGAATCCAAGTACCACTGGTCCTTGAATTTATCTTCATCTTTTGTTGTGACCATCAGCAACATCTCTTCTTCTTCTTGTTTTGCAAGCTTTGCATCACTTTCTTGACTTTTATTCTTTTCTGGACAAGCTGTCGAATAGTGACCATACTTCTGACAGTTGAAACATTGAATGTGACTCTTGTCAGGCTTTCGACCACCACCTCTTCCTCTACCTGCAGCACCACCTCTACCTTTATTTCCAGTCCAGCTTCCTTTGCCTTTCTTTTCATTTGCTGACTGAGCCTGCAGAGCCACATCGTTCTTCGACTTGCCTGCAGCTCTTTCAGCCATTCTTTGTTCATGAGATTCAAGCGTTCCTTGAAGCTCTTCTTTTGTCAACTTCGACAAGTCCTTCGACTCTTCTATGGCTACCACGATGTGGTCGAACTTAGGAGCCAAAGACCTCAATATCTTCGAAACAACAGCTTTTGTTGTTAACACTTCTCCACATATCTTGATTTGATTCACTAGTTTCGTAACTCTAGTGAAGAAATCAGTTATGCTTTCACTATCTTCCATCTGAAGCAGTTCATACGTTCTCTTGTGAGTTTGTAACCTCACCTCTTTCACCTTTTCTGCACCTCCAAAAGACTTTTCAAGAATCTCCCAAGCTTCTTTTGAAGATTCTATATCACTAACCTTTTCAAAATTATCTGGACTCAGACATTGATGGATTATAAAGAGAGCTTTATAATCTTTCTTCTTCAATTCTTTATAAGCAGCCTTTTCTTCCTCCTTCGCACCTTCTGCAAGCGGTTTTATCCCTTCTTTTACAAGATCCCAAAGATCTTGACAACAGAATACAATCTTCATCTGCTTGCACCAATTCTCATAGTTATCTCCTTTCAGAATTGGTAGTGTTGCTGGAAAATGCCCATTCGGATGATTCATTGCCATCGCCATTCTTCTTGCCTTGAATCGATTAACCGGAGCTCTGATACCAGATGTTGGAATTAGACTCTCAAACCTTTGAGTAATTCCTTATCGTTAAAGATGACAATGAAGAAAAATAGGATTAGGGTTTGCGGAAATATTAAAAGAGAAGGAGAAAGTATTTTCTGCAGAGTTTCTCTCTGCCCACAAACTGTGGAAATTCTGTTATTCACTTGCAACTGCAACTTCTGTGAATATAAGATAATGACTTGATTACAAACTAATGAGGGTTACTCCCTATTTATAGATTTAGGTTAGCTTTCTCCCTAAGCCAAAGCCCAAAACTATAAAAGCCCAAAATACCTATTTTGGAGCTAAATCAAATCTAATCTATTTTAAATCTAAATCAAATCTATCTAGATTTAAAAACAAACTTATGTGTAACAAACTGTTACACACTTCGACACACCTTGTGTTCGAGTAACAGCTTCGACACAAGGAATTACAAATTAACAAAACTCAAACCTATTATGCCTTAGCCTTACTATTACGAATGATTTTCTCTTTCTTGTACTTAAGGTTTCAGTTCAAGTCTTCTCAAATCTCTTCTAACAGTATCACGTCTTCTTCTCATCTTTTTTTCCATGTACATCTCGCCTTTTCTTCTCTAGTCTCTCATCTCTTATGTTCTTTCTTTTTCATCTTCTTATTTTTATTCTACTGTTTTCTTTTCCAATTACATTTTTAATGCACATCTTTTTCTTTGATCTCTCATCTCTTCTGCTCTTTATTTTTCATCTTCTCTAATCTTCATTGCCATTATTTATCTATTTCATTATAATGTTTTTGATATTGTTTTATGCTACTATATTATTTTTTATTCAACTTTTTTCTAATCTAATTTTTGTATATTTAACAGAAAATTGTCTTCTAAATATGATAAATTTTATTGTTATTTGATAACTTATAAATGACTAAATACAAAGTTATGTTGTCATCTATATATGTATGTATGACTCTATGTTTTTTTTTTTAAATTGAATCAACTCAAACCGCATTTATTTGATTTATTTGGTTCGATTTTATTTTTAAAAAACAACAAAATCATATTTTTTCAGTTCGGATGACTTTTTGCGTTAAAACTACCCAAATTGCATCGTGAACTAGCTCTTGTAGTACATGTTATGTTAAGCACGATGAAAAACTAATGTGGTAAATCAAACTATATATTACTTATTTTAAAGATTGATTGATCTCTTAAGAAAAAAAGATTGATTGAAGATAGATGTATATGGTCGAATAATAGAGTCAGGTTCTCATAGATGAAATCAAGTGTCCAAGTGAAACACAATTAAGGATTTTGGCTTGTTCTTATTGTTTTTGCCTTCTAGGTCATTGATTAGGCTCAGCTAAGATGATTAGGACTCAAATAATATAGTTCTAACTGTGGGCCTTAACCAACAAACGTATGGGCTTTGCTGAAGCTTAAAAGTCAACTTTGTAGACCAATCATTCAATGTAACCCATGACGTCTAACACGGCCCAATATAAACAATAATAATGAGACATTGATCCAAAAATAAAGATAAATATGGAGATAATGTTCCGATTAACAAAAGAGTAGTGCTATTTAGTTCGAAGCAATTTGAAAAAGAAATGCAAGAATAAGTATGTGTCACTATTTTAGTGGTAAATTTTAAATTAATTTTAAATTTAACTTTCTTTTTAATAGGGATCATGTAGTTGGGTTGATAATAGATGGTTGAAATCTATTCTTGCCTTTCTTATTTTTCTATTTTCTTACTAATAAGCATTTTCCTTAACAAAAAATATAAAATTTTGTTCCATATACTTTGTTCAATTCATCATGATAAATATAATATAATTTTTAATTTTCGATCCAATATTTTAGAAGCTAGATTCACACACCATTTTAACCTTATTAAATATTAAAAAAATAAAAAATAAAATTTAGATTTGAAGCCCTAGATTATAATTTTATTTGATTTTTTTATTAAATATAATAATTTTATACAATAAACAAAATTATTTTTCAAATAATAATGTCAGTCTATTAATTTTCTTTTAAACTGGTGCATCTATCTAGATATTATTTTAAAAAATATTTTTAAAGGCTATTATAAGTCTCACTATTCATATAAATTATATTTTTTAAAAGAATGTTAGTCTTAATTATCTTAACATAAAATAATATTCAACATTATATAATATAATGCTCAATGAATAATTTTTTGATAGGAAGATATCTTAAAAATATAATTTTTTCCAGTAACTTTTTACTAAAACGTTTTAAATTATAGCGATAATATGTTAGCGTTATTACTTTTATGTATAGTTTTAAATTCAAATTCAATTCTTCATTTTTAAATAAATGATAATTTGTGTATGAATTTGCCATTAGATTAATAATAATTTGTTTAATAAAGATAATATGTAGTTCTAAATTAATATTTATTGTCAAATTGAACCGTGTTAAGAGATCAACTCTCAAAACTTATTCATTTTTAATCAAGTATTTGAGTTTTAGTGAAAATGAGTTTCTACTATGGACGAATCGTTCGGGTACTACACGAGTTCGAATCTTGATGGAAACAAGGCTTGATGAATAAGTCGTCTCTCTAAACTACAAAACCATATTAGTCGATTCGCAACTGATTGACTAAAACAAACAAAAAAACAACAAAATCATATTAGTCCGTTCGCAATTGGTTGACTAAAACAAAAACAAAAAAACATTCATTTTTTTTCTTCAAATAATTGCACCGAAAAAAGAACATATCACTCTAGTGGATTCTTTAACTACTATGATAAACATTAAGTTTTTTGTTTAGGGATATTGAACAGTTAAATAATAAAAATATAAAATAAAATAGAAAAAAAAAAGTAAAATAGAAGTGATAAAAATTTGTAAAATAATTTGATTTGAGTGAACTTGTGTTTAAATGATTAGAAAGTCTTTCTAGTATTTATTAGCAAATACTATTTTATTGGCTAAATTATAGTTTTGATGGACTATTTACACTAATTATGCATGAATCCCTTTTGTAGATCGTCATGTCCCATGTTCGACTCAATATCTCCTAGGTCCCAACATGTTTTATCAATAATCTTATCCATGGGTACGACTCTTTTATATAGTAGTTCCACAATCTCCACCCTTTTTATTTTTTTAACGATATCAACATAGAACATGATTGTAATAGTTAATTGATCAATTCACTATATTTTGATCGAGTTTAAAATTTTGACGACCACATGATAGAATCCATTACTACATATAATTTAAATATAATAAAAAAATGTAAGTATTTAATTGATTGTAAATATAATATATTTTTAATTTAACTTTTGTAATTTTATTAATTTGATTTATATTCTTAGAAATATATGTTATTTTACTTTTGATATTTATTATTTTGTTTAAGTCGTTATAAAATTCATTTAATATAACATTAATTCTCCTATATATAATATTAAAATAAATTCTTTTAATATGCATAACTATTAAATCATATTAATTAAATTATATATTATATTATATATAGTATAATAGTAATAAAAATGGAATATTTGAATATGTAGAATGTATATTATAGCTTTTTTAGTTTATATTATTAAAAAAATTAAATTTAAAGATAAAATATATTAAAAATATTAAAAACAATTATTATGTTTGATAAAATTAAAAAAGACAATATATTAATCTTTGTTTTTGTTTTAGAGGGGGAGGGGAGGGGAGGGGTGAGGCATATGAATGAATTTGTCAGCCAATCCAAAGAGCATAAAATAGAGGAAATCTTATTAAAGAATGATTTTCAGGAATATTAGATAACTTTATCAACAAACTCCTGCATGGTTAATGTCAAACTTGAAAAGATAATATGGTTAATGTCAAACTTGAAAAGATAATATTTTCAAAGGACTGTCCAAGATTGTAAGAATACCTTGACTTGTTTGTTTTATCTAAGTAAAATTGAAAGTAAACTTTATTTCATTAAAATAATATTAAATTTATATGCAGGGAATATACCTATACTGATATAATATTATAAATATATCAGTAATTCAAAATTTAAACTTAATTATAAAGTAAAAATATGATAAATCACTGAAATAAAATATAATATTTTTAAACTTATATCAAATTATAAAAATTATATACCAAATCATAAAAACAGATTATCCAAAAAATAAGAGTTTTATAAATTTATCAAGTTCAGAAAAACAAATGTTTTTATCATCGTCATCTCAACTTAATCGAATGTTCAATCCTTCTATAACATCATCTTTATTAGTGTCATCATCTTCAACTTGATCAAATTCATCTCCATTTGATAAAGGTTCTTTAGATTTATGGGCTGAAATATAAAATGAGCTTTTTAAAATTGGACTAAAAAGATAAAATTGGATCAAAGAGTAAATTTCAATGATTTTACATAATTTCATGGATTTCATAATAATTTAAATCATTTAAAATTATGCCAAGATACATTTTTACATAAAAACATTTTTAAATATGGTGTAACACAAAATATTTATCTAAAAATGTAAAAAATATAGTTTAAATTTTAAATGAGATTTTAACAATTTTGCCTACACCACCTAATGTCATACCAAAGATAAACCAAACCTAACTTTACATCTACAAACTTTCCTAAGAAAAATATAGTATTTTTTTTTACTATTTCTCAACCCATCCCATGGTTATCTTACACATCACGCAAAATTCTAATTTTGCCCTCACCTTTCGTAGATGCACATCCGGAAGCACCTCATATTTTGAAAAAATTTGATTCCTTCCGTAGATGCATCTACGAAAGCGTAATAAACTAGTGTATATGGGGAAAAATACACATAAAAATCAGTTAAGGGAAGCTTCTGTAGATGCATCTACGGAAAAGCTTAGCGCCACATTGTTCCGTAAATGCATCTACTGTAACACCCCGAAATAAGCAGGAGAATTAGAGTGCAAAATCTTAAAACAATTCGAACAAAATGATTCGAGGCGTCACATTTAAACAACTAATGTCACATTCACATATCATGCTCATCAACATAGATACATAACACGCATATATGAGGGCAATATCACATGCATTAATCATCAATATCCAAGAAGTACTCACATCGCAGCGGAAATCAAATATCACGACAATACAAATCATAATCATCAAAGCCAACATGGCACAATATATATCCAATAATTCTCAACATAACATAATGACGAAATCCAACAAAGGATAAACAACAAGAAGCAAGACATAAGCAAGTAATCCACATTCCCCCCGAGTGCTACGTATCAGAGCATCGATACACCGACTCGAACTATAAGGCACAAGACTACTCCTCGTCATTACCTGCATGTTACCAACATAGGGGTAACATTCAAACAGAAGGGGTGAGATATCATTCATTATAAAGAAACGTATGATAACATTCAAAGCGGAGAAATAATCATACATTGGTCACCACTTCTCGGAACATATCACGTACTACAATTCACATCACTCAACGTCTTACCAACAACAATAATATCAAGTTCAACTAAGGTACACATAGTCAATTATCACATATGATCAACGAAACAACCATCACCTCAACACAAGTTAACATTTATGTCATGCACACACAAACATCCAATTACAACTCAACATACAACTTCACTTATGCAACTCGAACAATGCAAATGCATGTGGTACCATTGGAGTAAACTCCCGTCTCAAACAGTTTGCCATTGGGCCGTCTCAAACAATTGCCACAAGGGCCATCTCAAACATTTGCCACAACGGCCGTCTCAAACAATGCAATGAATGTGACTCAATGATGCACATCCACAATCACACTTAAACGACATGTGGCAGAGGCGAACCACCAAACAGGATCCGCTTAGCGAACCTTCTTTTCATTTTCAAAAATGCCAGCATCCTCTTAGCGGACTAGCTCCACTTAGCGGAAGCGCGATTGTGCAGAAAAAACAACAGACAGAACAGAACTGCGCAACCTCACTTCCAACACTCAAAATCATTACTAAACAACAATTAAACATGTATAAACACGAAATCTATCATTAACCATCATCAAACATCAATTAGAACACCTCTCCAAATCAAGATTTATGCATTTTGTTCATAAACCCTAAGTTCTACACACAAATCCATGGATACAATCATACAATCAAATCTCACCCAAAACATCATCATACATCCCTTTAGCATGAAAAAATCCCACCCTTACCTTGGGTTTAGATTGAAGCCAACTCTATAAACTTCAATCTCTCTTCTTTCTCTTCTCTTCACTCTCCTCTTCTATTCCCATTTTGTGAAAATGAGCTTCCAATTTCTAAACCTCTAAAACCCTTGTTTTAGTTAAGCCTTACTATCCTTATAATTGCTAATGGGCCTTAAATAACACCCTACACTTACTAATGCTAACTTAAGCCCAATAACTAAAAACTTCTCTAACTTATATTATTTATTATTAAAACCCAACAATTAGCACAACATCTCATAAGCATACAATTAGCACATAATTAATTAAATAAAACACATAACACAATATGGCATAATTAAATAAAATACGCAACTAAAAACGGGTGTTACATCTACGGATGTGTCTGATTAGGGGTGCTCAAAACCAAACCAACCCAATAGAAAACTGCAAACCAAACCAAACCAAATCGAAACCGCAAAAAACCGCATTTGGTTCGGATTAGATTGGGTCATTTTTTAACAAAACCGCATGGTTCGGTTCGCGGTTTGTATTTTGTAAACCGAACCAAACCGAATCAAACCGAATCAAACCGCATTATGTTACAACTTAAAATTTACTTAACTCACATCCAACCCAAACTTAAACCTATTATACATTAGCCTTATGATTACGAACAATTTTCTCATTCTTACACATATAATTTCAGTCTTGATCTTCTCAAATCTCTAATAACATTATCGCACCTTCTTTGCCACATACGTCTTCTCTCTTCTTCTATAGTCTCTGTACTCTCTTATATTCTTTCTTTTTCAACTTCTCATTTTTATGCAAATGTTCTGTATTTCAGTTTCATTTTTATCGCACATCTTCTTATCTAATCTCTCAACACTTTTTTTTTTTCTTTTTCACCTTCACTAATCTTTCGTCTCTTCAATTTTTTGTTTCATTATAATAATTTTTATATTATTTTATGCTATTATTTTATGTTTAATATTCCACTTTTGTCTAATTTAATTTTTACATATTAAATGGAAATTGTTGTCAAAATATGACGAGTTTTGTTGTTATTTGATAGTGTATGAATGTCTAAATGCAAAATTATATTGTCATCTATATGTGTATGTATGGCTCAATAAAATATTTGTAAAAAACCGAACCAACCGAGCTGAACCAAACCGCATTAGTTTGGTTTGGTTTGGTTGGATTTTTTTTAAAAGCCAACCGAACCAAACCAAACCGCACTATTTTTTCTCTTGCGGTTCGGATGATTTTTTTCGTCAAAACCGCCCAAACCGCACCACGAGCACCCCTATGTCTGATATTGTTTGAACCAGAATGATCACTTCCCCCATTTTTATTTCTTCAAACTTTTCATACTCCACGCCCTAAAAACCCTACATCATCAATACCCTATTTCACTCCAACACTCAAACTTTTTGGTGCAACAAATCAAAGGGAGCATGAAGAGTCTGAATTTCAGGTAAATAATCACTTTCAACCACTACATTGCTCACATTGTCAACGATTTTTTCTGCAAAAAAGTTACGTAGCTTCCGTAGATCCATCTACAAAAGGTGTTGAAGATGAACACTTCCGTAGATGCATCTAAGAAATAGTCCCTGCAATTTTTTCCAGCATTTTGTAATTCTGTGTAATTTCGACAAAATAGGTATGGTGCATCCCAATAATATTTCAAGAGAATTAGCTACTTTAGTCGATGTTTGTACCAGTATCGATGGGGTAGTCACAAATATGATAGATGTCGGTGGTGACTTTCGTAGCAAGCAAGCCTTTGATGATCGTGAAAGCATGCTAACATGGATTCGTAAGAACGTAACTAACCTTGGTTTTAGTGTGGTGATAGGAAGATCAGATAATGGTACGGCAAGAAGAAACCCGTTTGTAATAATATTGTGCGAAAGAAACGGGAAATACCATCCTCCTCTAAAGAATTTTAAAAGAGACGACACAGGTACTAGAAAACGCGAGTGTCCATTTAAAATCCATTGTTACATGTTGGCTAGCTTGAAGTGGAGATGCTCTTTTGTTTGTGGTTTGCATAACCATGATTTGTGCGCAAAACTACAAGGGTATCCTATTGCATGTCGGCTCAATCTGGTTGAGAAGGCATCTATTAAAGACATGTCCTTGAATTTTGTCCAACCGAAAAATATACTTGCCACATTGAAAAGAAAGGAACCCGACAACATATCAAATATAAGGCAAATGTATAATTAACAGTACCACAATAAAAAGGCAAGTAGGGGAGATAGAAGCGAGATGCAACATTTGTTGAAAATGTTGGATGATAACAAAAACGTGGTGCGGTATAGAAATTGCGATGATGAGGTTACGGTCCGAGATATTTTTTGGACTCATCCGAAATCGCAAAAATCTCAAAAGAGTTTAAATAAGGGAGCTCGCATAAGCAAACCTCCCCCGACACCTATTCCACCACAAGTTTCGCAAGTTTCAACTCTGATTCCGACACCTATTGATCCAAAAGTTCGGATTCCAACACCTATTGCTCCATCAATCGAAGAGGTACAAATTGCTCCAAAAATCCGATTCATTGACGAGGTGCCGGTTTTTATGCACAAATACATCGACCGGATCTTCAATGGCGGGGGATGGTAATTGCGGATTTCGGGCCGTATCAGATTTGCTTGGTAAGGGAGAGGATGCCCATGAGCTTGTCCGTCATGATCTTATCGAAGAGTTGGTGAATTTTAAAGACTCGTACACGCGGGTATTTGGAGACGAAAACAAATTTGAAACGGCAAACGAAGCTCTTGTCCCTTGGGGGGCGCCTACGCACCGGTTTCGTATTGGATGAGATTCCCAGAAATGGGACATCTTATTGCATACGCATATGACATGGTATACATTGACTTGACGCGTTATGGTTTTTCGGAAACCTTTTTTCCGCTCCGCACCGCACCTCTTCCAAATCCAATTGATCGTATTATATGTGTTGGATGGCTCGCCAAATCTCGTCATTTTGTACAAGTTTACTTGAATCCGGGATGCCCATACCACCTACGTCACCGGAATGAAATCTTCATCATACCGAACTTGCCAAGACGGGGTCGGATGCATTTGTTGATAGGATGCATGAATTCGAAAGATTGAAGACTATCGATGAAATTTCGAATGCGGAAAAGTCAAAATTAGAACCACCAATAGATTTAGCCGGCGACAGTTCTTTTCATGTATTTATCTAGTTTCAAAGTGTAATATATGCACTATAACATTGCAATATATCCTTTTTTGTGTTTGTGTGTTTGTGTTTCAAATTGTTTACGTTTTTTGTTTCCTAAATTTCTTACCAAATTTGCTGCTTACTGCTTTCTTTTATGCTAAAAAAATAGCAGGGAAACTTCCGTAGATGGATCTACGAAATGCTGTTACACTAAAAATTATAGGTCTTAACCGTAGATGCATCTACAGAAGGGCGTTACATTGAAAATTAAGGGTCTTTACCGTAGATGCATCTACGGAAAGGAGAAATCTATGCCCCTTCCGTGGATATATCTACGGAATGTTCTGTGACAGGCATTGTGTGGTCCATAGTCTCCAAAGGCTTCTATAAATTTGGGGTTTCTAGGTTTGCATTACACACAAGCACAAACCCTAAACATAAACACAAAAATGTCTCGTATTAGGTCAGATGGATGTCACCGAACATTCATGAAGCGTCCCGATCCTGAACCAGAATACCGCATAAGGGAAGGGCATGTCATTTTCTCTCCCGTCAAATCCCTCATGCCAGTGAAGTTTTGGAATATCCATTCCTTCGACCAACTCAAGAGGACTATCATGTCTTTTTTAGAGGGGGAGTACAAACCCGGAGAAGAAATCAAAAGGATCCAGGTGCTTAGAACAAGGACCTCGTTTGAAACCGGAAAAACAGAACGTTGGTGGGATGAAGTGAAATACGACATTGATTCCATTCAAATGATGCATGAAACATATGACATTGTCTTAACCGTTGTAATTTCTTAGATCTCTTAGTTTTCTTAATTTTCTCTGTAATGCCGATTAATGAATGAATCAATGCAATGTCTTTTATGGTTAAAAATGCTTCTGCTCTGGTTTTCTGGGTCTGAGCTGATTCCGTAGATGCATTCGACAGAAGAATTATGTAGGTGCATATATGGAATAGAACAACGTTAAACAAAAAAAAAAGGTGCTTCCGAAAATGCATCTACGGAAGCACGAGGGCAAAATGATCAATTCGATGATGCATAAGAAGGGTGAGATTGGTTGAGAAATTTTTTTTTTCGAATACTTTTATTCAGCTTATATAAATTATCCTAAGGAAAAAAGTAGTATACAATTGTCGAGTTTTTTTTCCTCCGTTTTATTAGAGCCTTTCAAACTCTATTTTTATTTAACCTATATACAGGGTCTTCCACCAAACAACGTGGTTATCCATAACATTATTATGCATGGTATATTTGGTAGATGTCAAACGTTTGAGTCCTTTTCTAATTGAGTAAAGTATGAATGAATATATCATTTTCAAAGAACAAAAAAAAGTGCGTGGGGGTGTTCTACATCATTGAAAACACCGAATAAAGAAAAAAAAGTACTTGTAGAGTTTCTCTATTTTTAAGAAGAACGTAATGTCTGTATTTCTTTAATTTTATAAATATAATTGATGTAGTAAATAATTACTCAAATATAAAAGGACGGCAATTGATAATAAAATATCTAACAATATAAAAAGGAATTATTTTATTTTGGTGTAGTCCTTTTTTATTATATCATTTTATTCCTATATTATTGTGTAATTTCATAATAACTTTATTGAAACCATAATTATTAAATTCTAAATAATTCTCTACTATTAATTTTTATATACAGTGTTTTTAAAAAAATAAGTAAAAAATATTGCTTATATTTTCACGAATGCTCATTAAAAAAGTATATAAACGAATGCTAATGTTAGATAAAACTTTTAGATTGAATGAATTCAGACTCCAATGGCGAATGAATCACTTTTCTTATAGTATTTTAAACACTTTCAAATTTCTTAGAATATTTCTACGCAGAAATATTCAAGATAATTTAATCTATATTCGTGTTTGCAAGAGATTGATGAAAACTCAACCGTAGTAAAGAGAATTTGAAATTTTAGTAAAGGGAATATGTTTTCTGAATCCAGAATGATTAATTTATAGGATAAATTAATGTTATTTTACAAGGTTGTGACCATTGATGAAAGTACAATGCCTTTTCAACAACACTTTTACTAAAAATTGTTTTGTTTAGCATACAACAACTATCTCCATTATCTAACAATTCACGAAGTGTTGTCTATTTTCGAACTCACAATTCAAACTTAAGCAACAACACAGAAAAACTAGAGCAAGAATGCTCAAGTGCCACCTATAAGACACCACTAGCGCTTCTATGCCCATTCTATGCCCACAAGGCGACATCGGCGAGGGAAGGAGTGTATGGAGAAGATAAGTGACATTTGTTCATGCGGTATTTTATCTCTTTAACTTTTTTGCTGAGTTAATGAATATGACTCTTTATAAAGTCTTTTAGGTGAATGATAGCATGGTGAAGCTAAATTATATCTCCATCATAGTGAACTAACCATTGATTTAATAGTAAATAAATTTAATGGTTATGATTGATTGGGGTGACCTACTAATAAGTAATTTATACAAAATCAAATATTTACACTTATACCCTAATAGATAATTTTAACTTGACCCCAATATTTATTATAAATTACAACTATAATTTTATTATAAATTTAATATTAGTAAATATTTAAAAATCATTTCATATTAAATGTATAAACATCAATTAAAGTATAAAACAAAATGAAAAATGAAAAATAATGATTTTCTTAAACTTTTTTATATTAATTAACCATAATTTATGTATTGAATATTTGGTTAGTAATTTTAAATATTATTTATTTTAATTGATCATGATTCATTTAATGATTTTCTAAAGAAACATTTAAAATAATTAAAAATAATTAAACAACAACATATTTTATTCATGATTTATTAAAACTTATTTTTATTAATTTAATATTTTTTAATTATTATTTAAAGCGAACTGTATTTTAGAAATAAGAGTAAAATAAATAGTGTTAAAATATAAGTTTGTTTTAGCAAACAAGATAAAAAAATGTTCGACAACTTCAAATTGTTGTCTTAATTCATATGACCACTTTTATTGTTGTTTTTATAATTTATATATATGGTCACACTCATTGTTATTATCATATAAATCAACAAGTTTATTTCACTGTAATAATTTGATGCAAATAAACCAAAACTTTTATCGAAGAGTGATTGTTCGTTGATCCTCAACTTCGACCCATTTTTATTATAATGTAGATGGATTGAGATGATTTCACAATGATAAAATTTTTTTCATATGAGAAATGATAGTAATTTTTAACATTTTTAATTATATATTTTAATAATTTATTATTTATCTTAAAAAGTTATTTATTTTATAATTTATATTTAAATATTTATTTGAGCTAGTGGATAATTTTATAAATTTTTTATTATAAAATACAAATATAATTAAAGAATTAATTGGATAATTGTATAATTGCTAAAAAAACTTGTTAACCTATTATAGTACCCACGGACTTTCCGTAACCCCGTGGTCATGGGATATTTTAATAGTTCACCGTGATGGACCAAATTTTTTATTTTTTTTGCTATAAGGGAGGGCCTAAGCCCAAAAGACACTACACAAGCAAACACCTAGGAGTAGAGGCTCCTCTAAAATCATTCTCAAGAGCCTTACTCAAAATAAGGGGAACATTATTGTGACTTATGAAACCCCCACTCATCTTTCTACCTGCCGTAGCTAGCAAGTTGGCACAGACATTCGATTCTCTGTAAGCATGCACAAGCTTAATCTCATCAAAATTCCCTAGCAGCCTTCGAATTCTAATCACCATGGTTGATGCTCCATTGTTACTGTGGTGTTTACAAAGGATGGATTCCACAGCAACCTTAGAATCCGAGTGAACTTCAACATTCCTAAAACCATAACCAATCGCCAAAACAATACCTTCATAAATCCCCCAGTATTCTGCCAAGAGAGCACCACATTTACCAATAAACTTCGAAAAGCTACCACGCCATATATCGGAAGAATATCTGATGATACCTCCACAGCCAGAGTTACCAGAGCCATCCGTCGATCCATCCACATTAAGCTTGACAAACCCAACTTCTGGGAAGCACCACTTAATATTCTCAACTTCCAATCTTCTGTCCATAATGCTTTTGCTAACCTTGATAGCATCATTGTATTCCTTGATCCTACCACGTATGAATTCTCTTTCATGCATCGGTCTAAGAAACCTTTGGTTATGAGTATCCTTATTCCTCCAAAACCAGATGAAATAACAACCAAAAGCCCAGTAGTTCCTCCACTCGCTATCCATCCTATTGCCCACAACCATGTTCAGCTCCACCCAATCACTCAGATTCATAGTGAAAAACTCCTGAACAATATCAGTTAGAACAACAGTGTCCCAAACTCGCTTCGCGAACTTGCAGTCTCTAAACACATGTAAGGTGGATTCATAGACATGTCCGCAAAGAGTACAGCTAGCATTCCCGTAACCAAAACCATTCAGCCTGAGATTGGTGAGCAACCTGTCATGATACAAAAGCCAAATAAAACTATGAACTCTTTCCGAAACTTGGAGCTTCCATATCTCAGCCCAGTTCTTGTTCATATTGCCATGTTCTTCATTAATAAGAAGACGATACATCTTTCCAATGGAAAATGATCCATCATCTTCATTCGAAACATGGAAGGCATCTTTAATCTCATGGGCTACAGGAGGTAAAATAGCAGCTATCTTTGTTAGAACAAGATTTGTTCTTATCAATTATCTTAGTTTTGATGATAACAATAATATGAATTTTGCTTAAGATAATATGGTACTCTAATCCAATGCAATTTCCCTTTCAGGAAATATATAAAGAGTACGCATAATTCAGCGCTCAGAAGATGTGTCTCAAATGGTTCAGCATGCAACATCAGAACATGGTCTGGCAAGACATCAGAAGATGGTCGAAGCAGAATCAGAACATGGGTCTATGGAAGCATCAGAAGAACATGAGATCAGAAGCACTGAAGATCAGAAGATGGTATCACGCAACAGAAGCACTTCAAGATCAGAAGATCAGAAGATGCTATGCACCAAGCTGTTTGACTCTGATGATATTCAAACGTCATATTCACAAACATCAGATCAGAAGGAAGTACACGTGGCAGACTACGCTGACTGACAAAAGGAACGTTATAGCTACTAAAGGCAACGTCAGTAGACACAGCGTGAACAAGGCTCGAGGTAGTTGACAAAAGCGTATAACATTAAATGCAATGCTGTACGGAACACGCAAAGCATTAAATGCACTCAACGGTCATCTTCTCAACGCCTATAAATATGAAGTTCTGATGAGAAGCAAGGTTAACGATTTTCGCACCAATACAATTCAAATCAACTTGCTGAAACTCTGTTCAAATCACAACTCAGAATCTTCATCAACTCACTACATTGCTGTTGTAATATCTTAGTGAGATTAAGCTTAAACGTTAAGAGAAATATCACAGTTGTGATTATCGCTTTTAAGAAGCATTTGTAAACTCTTGAATAGATTACATTAAGTTGTAAGGAACTAGAGTGATCGTGTTGATCAGTATACTCTAGGAAGTCTTGGCAGTTGGCTGAGCAGTTTGTAACTAGAGTGATCAGGTTGATCAGAATACTCTAGAGGAAGTCTTAGGAGTGAACTAAGCCTAGAGTGATCGTGTTGATCAGTAGACTCTAGAAAAGTCTTAGGAGTGAACTAAGCAGTTGTTCCTGGAGTGATCAGTGTGTGATCAGAAGACTCTGGAAGACTTAGTTGCGGACTAAGTGGAAAACCATTGTAATCCGTGCGATTAGTGGATTAAATCCTCAGTTGAGGTAAATCATCTCTGCGGGGGTGGACTGGAGTAGCTTCGTTAACAGCGAACCAGGATAAAAATAATTGTGCAATTTATTTTTATCGCCTAAGATTTAAAGTCACACTTATTCAATCCCCCCCTTTCTAAGTGTTTTTCTATCCTTCAATTGGCATCAGAGCGCCGGTTCTAAGGTGCAAGCACTTAACCGTGTTTAGAAAAGATTCAGGAAGAGAAAAACGCTTCATTTAAAAGATGGTTGATGAAAGTGAAAAGACTACATCTACATCTGGCTCTGCTGAGCAATACAACGGTAACAATGGTTATACTAGACCGCCGGTATTTGATGGTGAAAACTTTGAATACTGGAAAGATAAACTGGAAAGTTACTTTCTGGGTCTAGATGGTGATCTATGGGATCTTCTGATGGATGGTTACAAACATCCAGTAAATGCCAGTGGCGCAAAGCTGTCAAGGCAAGAAATGAATGATGATCAAAAGAAGCTTTTCAGGAATCATCATAAATGCAGAACTGTTTTGCTGAATGCTATCTCTCATGCTGAGTATGAGAAGATATCTAACAGGGAAACGGCCTATGATATATATGAGTCCTTGAAAATGACTCATGAAGGAAACGCTCAAGTCAAGGAGACCAAAGCTCTAGCCTTAATCCAGAAGTATGAAGCCTTCAAGATGGAGGATGATGAAGACATTGAAAAGATGTTTTCGAGATTTCAAACTCTGACTGCTGGATTGAGAGTTCTTGACAAAGGATACACCAAGGCTGATCATGTAAAGAAAATCATCAGAAGCTTACCCAGAAGATGGGGTCCTATGGTGACTGCATTCAAGATTGCAAAGAATCTGAATGAAGTTTCTCTGGAAGAGCTGATCAGTGCCTTGAGAAGCCATGAGATTGAGCTGGATGCAAATGAGCCTCAAAAGAAAGGTAAATCTATTGCATTAAAATCTAATATCAAGAAATGCACTAACGCTTTTCAGGCTAAAGAAGAAGATCCTGAAGAATCAGAATCTGAAGAAGAAGATGAACTGTCCATGATTTCCAGAAGGCTAAATCAACTCTGGAAGACCAAGCAAAGGAAGTTCAGAGGCTTCAGAAGTTCAAGGAAATTTGAACGTGGAGAATCTTCTGATGAAAGAAGATTTGACAAGAAGAAGGTCATGTGCTATGAATGCAATGAGCCTGGACACTACAAGAATGAATGTCCAAATCTTCAGAAGGAAAGTCCCAAGAAAAAGTTTCATAAGAAGAAAGGTCTTATGGCAACCTGGGATGAGTCAGAAGATGATTCAGAAGATGAGCAGGCCAACTGTGCGCTGATGGCGACAGAAGATGACGGATCAGAATCTACATCAGAATCAGATTCTGAAGAGGTATTTTCTGAACTTACTAGAGATGAGTTAGTTTCCGGATTAACTGAACTTCTGGAATCCAAGTCTCAGATTTGTATTAAATACAAAAAGCTGAAAAAGCTATTTGAATTTGAAACAAAGAGGCTTGAATTGGAGAATTCTGAATTAAAAGAAAAACTTTTAAAACTATCCAATAATGTTGGATCTCCTTCTGATTCAGAAAAATCCACTCCCAGTCTAAACCATATTCTGAAAGAATATGATTTAAGTTTCAGGAAGTTCTTATCTAGAAGTATTGGCAGAAGTCAGCTAGCTTCTATGATATATGCCGTATCTGGAAACAAAAGAGTTGGCATTGGTTATGAGGGTGAAACCCCATACAAACTTGAACCCGTTGATGAAATGAAACTCACATACAAGCCATTGTATGATCAGTTCAAGTATGGCCACTCTCATGATATTAGGCACACTTCACATGCACAAAGTTTTCACATTACACACACTAAGAAGCATGTGACACAACCTAGGAAATATCATGAAACTCACATTAAGAATTATCATGCTGTTCCTCCTATTGCTTACAATGTTAAATCCAAGTTCAAACAGAACTTGAGAAAATCTAACAAGAAAGGACCCAAGAAAATGTGGGTACCTAAGGATAAGATTATTCCTATTGCAGATATCCTTGGCTGCAAGAAGGACAAAGCACAACATGTCATGGTACCTGGACTCTGGATGCTCGCGACACATGACAGGAAGAAGGTCTATGTTCCAAGACCTGGTGCTTAAGTCTGGAGGAGAAGTCAAGTTCGGAGGAGATCAGAAGGGCAAGATAATTGGCTCTGGAACTATAAAGTCTGGTAACTCTCCTTCCATCTCTAATGTACTTCTTGTAGAAGGATTAACACATAACCTTTTATCTATCAGTCAATTAAGTGACAATGGTTATGATATAATCTTTAATCAAGAGTCTTGCAAGGCTGTAAATCAGAAGGATGGCTCAATCCTATTTACAGGCAAGAGGAAGAACAACATTTATAAGACAGATCTGCAAGATCTTATGAGTCAGAAGGTGACTTGTCTTATGTCTGTTTCTGAAGAGCAGTGGGTCTGGCACAGGAGATTAGGTCATGCTAGTTTGAGAAAGATCTCTCAAATTAACAAACTGAATCTTGTCAGAGGACTCCCTAATCTGAAATTCCAATCAGATGCTCTTTGTGAAGCATGTCAGAAGGGCAAGTTCTCCAAACCTGCATTCAAATCTAAGAATGTTGTTTCTACCTCAAGGCCATTAGAACTCTTGCACATTGATCTGTTTGGCCCAGTCAAAACAGCATCTGTCAGAGGGAAGAAATATGGATTATTCATCGTAGATGATTATAGTCGCTGGACTTGGGTAAAATTCTTGAAACACAAGGATGAGACTCATTCAGTGTTCTTTGATTTCTGCATTCAGATTCAATCTGAAAAAGAGTGTAAAATCATAAAGGTCAGAAGTGATCATGGTGGTGAATTTGAGAACAAATCCTTTGAAGAATTCTTCAAAGAAAATGGTATTGCCCATGATTTCTCTTGTCCTAGAACTCCACAGCAAAATGGGGTTGTAGAACGAAAGAATAGGACTCTGCAAGAAATGGCCAGAACCATGATCAATGAAACCAATATGGCTAAGCATTTCTGGGCAGAAGCAATAAACACTGCATGCTATATTCAGAATAGAATCTCTATCAGACCTATTCTAAATAAGACTCCCTATGAATTGTGGAAGAATAGAAAGCCCAACATTTCATATTTCCATCCTTTTGGATGTGTATGCTTTATTCTGAACACTAAAGATCATCTTGGTAAGTTTGATTCCAAAGCACAAAAATGTTTCCTTCTTGGATATTCTGAACGCTCAGAAGGCTACAGAGTTTACAATACTGAAACATTGGTTGTAGAAGAATCAATCAATATCAGGTTTGATGATAAGCTTGGTTCTGAAAAACCAAAGCAGTTTGATAATTTTGCAGATTGTGATATTGACATATCAGAAGTTGTTGAGCCAAGAAGCAACGCATCAGAAGCAGAACCTCTCAGAAGCAAAGAATCGGAAGATCAAGTATCAGCTTCTCTGGAAGATCTAAGCATTTCTGAAGAACCATCTGTCAGAAGATCATCCAGACTCATCTCCGGTCATTCAGAAGATGTCATTCTTGGAAAGAAGGATGATCCAATCAGAACAAGAGCATTCCTTAAGAACAATGCAGACTGTCAATTAGGTCTTGTATCTTTGATCGAGCCAACTTCTGTTGATCATGCTCTAGAAGATCCAGACTGGATAATTGCTATGCAAGAAGAACTAAATCAGTTTACAAGGAATGATGTTTGGGATCTTGTTCCTAGACCAGATGGATTCAATATAATTGGTACAAAATGGGTCTTCAGAAACAAGCTCAGTGAGAAAGGAGAAGTGGTAAGGAACAAAGCCAGACTGGTGGCTCAGGGTTATAGTCAGCAAGAAGGGATTGATTATACAGAAACCTTTGCACCAGTGGCCAGGTTAGAATCTATTCGCTTATTAATTTCTTTTGCCACTCAACATAACATCACTCTCTATCAGATGGATGTTAAGAGTGCCTTCTTAAATGGTTATATAGATGAAGAAGTTTATGTCCATCAACCTCCTGGTTTTGAAGACTCTATGTCTCCTAATCATGTTTTTAAACTTAAGAAATCATTGTATGGATTGAAACAGGCTCCCAGAGCTTGGTATGAACGCTTAAGTTCTTTCCTTCTGGATAATGGTTTCACTAGAGGAAAAGTGGACACTACTCTCTTTTGTAAAACCTTTGAAAAGGATATTTTAATCTGTCAAATATATGTAGATGATATTATTTTTGGAACATCTAATGCTACACTTGGAAAGGAGTTTGCTAAGTCTATGCAGGCTGAGTTTGAAATGAGCATGATGGGAGAACTCAAGTATTTTCTCGGAATACAAATTAATCAAACATCAGAAGGAACGTATGTTCACCAAACCAAGTATGTGAAGGAACTTCTGAAGAAGTTTAATCTTCTGGACTGCAAAGAAGCCAAAACTCCTATGCATCCAACATGCATCCTAGGTAAGGATGAGGTAAGTAAGAAGGTAGATCAGAAGTTATACAGAGGTATGATTGGATCTCTTCTATATCTGACTGCTTCTAGACCTGACATTCTGTTCAGTGTTTGTTTGTGTGCTAGATTCCAATCAGATCCTAGAGAATCTCATTTAACTGCTGTTAAGAGAATTCTAAGGTATCTGAAAGGTACTACTAATGTTGGTTTAGTTTACAGAAAATCTAAAGAATACAACTTAGTAGGATTCTGCGATGCTGATTATGCTGGAGACAGAATTGAAAGAAAAAGTACTTCAGGAAGTTGCCAATTTCTTGGAAGTCACTTAATCTCCTGGTACAGCAAGAAGCAAGCAACCATTGCTCTATCAACCACAGAAGCAGAATATGTCGCAGCTGCTGGTTGTAGTACACAGATGCTCTGGATGAAGAGTCAGTTAGAAGATTATCAGATATTTGAGAGTAACATTCCTATATTCTGTGATAATACTTCTGCTATATGTTTATCTAAGAATCCTATTCTTCATTCAAAAGCTAAACATATTGAGATAAAACATCATTTCATAAGGGACTATGTTCAGAAGGGTGTTATTTCTTTAAACTTTGTGGATACAAACCATCAATGGGCTGATATCTTTACAAAACCCCTGGCTGAAGATAGGTTTAAGTTCATTCTGAAGAATATCAGTATGGATTTATGCCCAGAATGAGAAGATGAGAAGTTCTCATGTATGAGTATCTTCTGAAATGAATGTGGAACATTTTTTTTATCAGAAGTTCTGATTGAATTCTTTTAGAAATTATGATTCGGTTATTACTAACGTTTCATTGTCTAAGTTGATTCAGAACCTCTTTTAAAGCAAAACAGCTGTTACGTTTTATCTCGGGATGGTAAACCTGTCGTTACTATTCATGGATAAGCGCGCGTGCAGTTGAAGGGACGCCGACCATAGGTAACTGTGCTAGTCACCTCATTTGTCTTTATTATCTCTCCTCACGTCACGTAACATTAAATGCTTGTCATCATTCGTTTCATTTTATTTTCTTTTAAATACTCTTCAAAATGGTTTTTGGTTTTCTATCTCCTTGCATTCATCATTCGTTTAAGTGTTTTTGTCTCTCCCTCTCTTCCATATCAAACCCTACCTGTTCATTTTTCTGCAAACCCATCATGAACTCTTCATCAAGCCCAGGAAATAATGAAAATGATAAAAACAACAAACGAAAAGCTGTTGAAACATCACCTTCCAAACCCAAAAAGATCAAAATCACCTATGATCCTCTCAAGGTGAATCCATTCGAAGCAATGTTGTCTGGAAACTATTCTAGACGTGTGTTTCATCCTCCTGGTGAAAGCCCTCCATCATCTCCATCTTCTTCCTCATCTTTCGACCTTCAAGACTCAGCTTCCTCAAATCTTTCCTCTCCCTTAATCTCTTCTGAAGACATCTCTTCATCTTCACCCGCTGAGGATGTTGTCTCTGGTAAAGGTGGTGGAAGATCTGCTTCAGGACAAAGTCTCCCTGATCCCTCGCCTGAAAGCCCAAAAAGCAGTCAATGAGGCGTTTTACTCCTTCATGGCATGCTGGCACAGACGTTGTTTTAGCTAGGGTCCTAGACTTTGGTCTTAGTAGTTTTATTTTTCTTTGTTGCACATCTTCTTGTAATCCTCTTTTGCTTATCAATGAAAAACCTTCTTTGTGTTTTACATTCCAGTAAATGTTTTCTTTTGTCGTTTTATACATCTGAATCTTTTTAAATATTCTTTTTGATGTTATGACAAAAAGGGGGAGAAGATAAATGATAAATGATTTGATTAAATCTATCAGTTGCTGGGTAAAGGCTCCCACACATTCACTAACAAGAACTGCAAGTTCTATATGGTTTAAGTGTTTTGCAAGTACAAAGAAGTGAAGTGAATCTTCAGAAGCAAACACTAGAAGCAAAACCATAAGAAGCGTTATTCTGTAAAAGGAATAAGCTCTTGGAAACTGAAGCAAGCTGAGTGCTGTCAAGCTTCAGAGATCAGAAGCAAGAAAGAAGAATGAATCAGAAGCACTGATAATAGAATTTGAATATATTGTCTATCCTGTTCTGACAAAATTCTATTTGCTCTGATACATATAATGTTATGGCTCTGATACATTATTTGCTCTGATACATTATATCAGCCTATATGGCTCTGATACATATAATGTGTTCAAACATACATTTTATGTTCTAACTCGTTCATGCTGACTTCTGTCGTTTAGTTTTTGTTCTGTAACATTTCAGGATGTAGAGATGCTCTGATGATGCTCTGGTACATTCAACAATGTTCTGATACAAATCTAGCATGAAGTGATGATTGGTAGACATTCAAAGTTCTGAAGCTATCCGAGGGAAGCAGAAATCAGAAGATGAGAATGTTCTAAAAGATCCAGAAAACTCAAGTTCTGAAGCTGTCCTGAATGGAAGCAGAAGTCAGAAGCTGTGAATGTTCTGAAGATCAAAGAAATTCAAGTTCTGAAGCTGTCCACGATGGAAGCAGGAATCAGAAGCTGTGAGTGTTCTAAGGATCTAAAGAAATTCAAGTTCTGAAGCTGTCCAATGGAAGCAGAAGTCAGAAGCTATGAATTCTCTGAAGGCAGAAGCTTATATGATCGTCTCTACCGAAATAATCAGGGAAGTCTTTTATTAAAGTTCTTCGAGTATTTATTTCAGGGGGAGATTATTTATCTCAGGGGGAGATTGTTAATCTCAGGGGGAGACATTTTCATATGCTTATGCTATAGCTGTGTAATTTGTCTTTTGCCGTCTACTCTTTCTGATCGCAAATTCATATCATTTATATATGTTTTTGTCATCATCAAAAAGGGGGAGATTGTTAGAACAAGATTTGTTCTTATCAATTATCTTAGTTTTGATGATAACAATAATATGAATTTTGCTTAAGATAATATGGTACTCTAATCCAATGCAATTTCCCTTTCAGGAAATATATAAAGAGTACGCATAATTCAGCGCTCAGAAGATGTGTCTCAAATGGTTCAGCATGCAACATCAGAACATGGTCTGGCAAGACATCAGAAGATGGTCGAAGCAGAATCAGAACATGGGTCTATGGAAGCATCAGAAGAACATGAGATCAGAAGCACTGAAGATCAGAAGATGGTATCACGCAACAGAAGCACTTCAAGATCAGAAGATCAGAAGATGCTATGCACCAAGCTGTTTGACTCTGATGATATTCAAACGTCATATTCACAAACATCAGATCAGAAGGAAGTACACGTGGCAGACTACGCTGACTGACAAAAGGAACGTTATAGCTACTAAAGGCAACGTCAGTAGACACAGCGTGAACAAGGCTCGAGGTAGTTGACAAAAGCGTATAACATTAAATGCAATGCTGTACGGAACACGCAAAGCATTAAATGCACTCAACGGTCATCTTCTCAACGCCTATAAATATGAAGTTCTGATGAGAAGCAAGGTTAACGATTTTCGCACCAATACAATTCAAATCAACTTGCTGAAACTCTGTTCAAATCACAACTCAGAATCTTCATCAACTCACTACATTGCTGTTGTAATATCTTAGTGAGATTAAGCTTAAACGTTAAGAGAAATATCACAGTTGTGATTATCGCTTTTAAGAAGCATTTGTAAACTCTTGAATAGATTACATTAAGTTGTAAGGAACTAGAGTGATCGTGTTGATCAGTATACTCTAGGAAGTCTTGGCAGTTGGCTGAGCAGTTTGTAACTAGAGTGATCAGGTTGATCAGAATACTCTAGAGGAAGTCTTAGGAGTGAACTAAGCCTAGAGTGATCGTGTTGATCAGTAGACTCTAGAAAAGTCTTAGGAGTGAACTAAGCAGTTGTTCCTGGAGTGATCAGTGTGTGATCAGAAGACTCTGGAAGACTTAGTTGCGGACTAAGTGGAAAACCATTGTAATCCGTGCGATTAGTGGATTAAATCCTCAGTTGAGGTAAATCATCTCTGCGGGGGTGGACTGGAGTAGCTTCGTTAACAGCGAACCAGGATAAAAATAATTGTGCAATTTATTTTTATCGCCTAAGATTTAAAGTCACACTTATTCAATCCCCCCCTTTCTAAGTGTTTTTCTATCCTTCAATCTTCAATTTAATTTGAGGCGGAATCCACTCCATAATACTCCAATTCCAGTCACCATCCTCTCCTATAAGATCACAAACCATTGCTTCATTAACATCCAATGGGATATGGTCTATACTGTCTGTAATACATTCACCAGCCTCCACCCAACAATCTTCCCACGCCTTTACCATCTTACCATCATCAATCCTCCAAACTCCAAGCTCACGAAGCTTATCCGAAGTTTTCACAATGGCTTTCCACAGGGCTGAATCAGTGCTCCTTGCTTTAAGATGAGTGCTACTACTGTCAACCTTGTATTTTCCTCTCATGGTATTACACCAAATATCGTTATCACCATTAATAATCTTGCATCCAAGTTTCATAATACAAACCTCATTCATAAGGTGCATATCGCGTAACCCTAAACCACCAATATCTTTTGGCTTAGTAACAGTATCCCATCTAATAGCATGGAACTTCTTCTTATCCTCAGTGTCTCCCCATATAAAATCTCGCTGCAACTTTTGAATCTGATTAATAGTTTCTGCCGGAAGAAGGTTTGTCATCATTGGATACACTGGCATAGCTTCCATTACACTCTTCGCGAGAGTAACTCTACCCGCAAAGGAAAGATTCATCGCCTTCCAATTATTCAACTTATGCATAATTTGTTCCGTCACGTATTCACAGTCTTGCTTCCTAAGGGCTCTACCAGTTAGGGGAACCCCTAGGTACTTGCCAAATCCGCTAGTCTCCCTAAAGCCAGAAACACTCACCAACTTGTTTCTCAAACTTCTGGCCACATTCTTGGAGAAAACAATGCTGGACTTTTCCCTGCTAATTTCTTGACCGGACATCTTGCAAAAGATATCAAGTGTTTGTTTAATGCAAAGAATTTGTTTCTCAGAGGCTTCACCGAATAAAAGAAGGTCATCTGCAAACATTAAATGAGAAATATGCACACCTTTCCTTCCAACATGAAGCGACTTCCACTTTTTCTGATTAACCTCATGCTCAATCAAATGGGACAGCTTGTCAATGCAGAGCATAAAGAGATACAGGGATAACGGATCTCCCTGACGAATACCTCGATGCGGTCTAAAGAACTCACTACGATTACCATTCCAGTTGACATTCTTCTCAACACTAGTAACACCATGCATAATGATATTGATCATTTCCTCTGGCATACCAATCTCACTGATAATCCTCCAAATAAACTCCCAATTAAGCTTGTCATAAGCTTTAGCCAAGTCAATTTTGATGGCAAAGAATCACTGCTTTCCTTTCTTGTTATTCATGCAGTGCGCTATCTCATTCGCAATGATAATATTCTCATGGATAGAGCGCCCAGGAACAAATCATGTTTGATACGGGGAGACAAGATAATCCATAGAAGCTTTTAGTCTAGTTACCACCACCTTGCTGATAATTTTGTATATCGTGTTACACAACGAAATAGGTCGGAATTGAGTGATAGTTTGAGGATGCTCCACCTTCGGAATAAGACAAATGTCCGTCTTATTTATCTCACTGATCATGCTAGGGCACTTCCACACTTCCTTCACAAACTTATAAACATCAGTACCAACAACATCCCAGGATTTTTGATAAAATCCTGCTGGAAATCCGTTGGGTCCTGGGGCCTTCCATGGCTTCATGGAAAACACAGCCCTTTTAACTTCAGCATAGCTTATACCAGCCTTCATCTCATTCACACTATCCCTACTAAGAATCGGATATCCCACTATAGATTTCTTCCAAGGACTCAAAGAATTGGAGCTATCAAATAACCTTTTATAAAACATTGTGACATGCTCCTGCAAGCTGGTTTGATCTTCCAACCATACACCATTATCATTCTTCAACATAAGAATTTTGTTTCTTTTCCTTCTAGCAATAGTTTTCATGTGATAGTATTTGGTATTCCGATCTCCGTCAGCTACCCACATAGTCCTCGACCTTTGATGCCACATAAGCTCCTCCTGATTGAGGATACCACTTAGCTCCTCTTGTAAGTTCGCTTCCAGCTTCCTCATCCCACCATAATTGTCTTGGAGTTGAAGCTTTTTCTGCGTACCTTCCAGCCTTCTAAGAATCTCCTTCTTCTTTCTTTTGATCTTATTAAAGGTATCAAATTTCCACCTATTAATGCCTTCAACAACATTTTGGAGATTAATTCTAATAGGAGTATCTTTAGTCCAGGATTGATGAAGCATATTATTGTACGATACATTCAGCAACCAAGCATTCTCGAATCTAAACGACTTAGGAGCATGATCAAAATTATCTTCTTTGAGGTTAATTAGAATAGGGTGATGATCTGAGAACTCCACTCTAACCAACACCTTAACATAGGCTTCCGGAAATTGAATTCTCCAATCATCATTGCTAAGAGCCCTATCCAATTTCTCACAGATTCTTTGGCCACCATGATAGATAGGACCCCTCCATGTAAAATTAGGGCCACGAGATTCAACATCATTCACTCTACAAGCATCCATTCTGTCTCTGAATTTCTTGCACCTATTGAGAGATGCGGGAAGTCCACCTTTTTTCTCCATACTATGCGCTATATCATTAAAGTCACCAGCCAGCATCCAAGAACCATTAATACTACCAGCCAGATTCTTCAGCTCCGTCCAAAGCACATTTTTCTGTAGATCATTAGGGCTCGCATAAATAGCCGTAAAATACCAATCCTTCTCCTTCTCGATTTCCACTTTAAAATGGATAAACTGGGTCTCCTTCTTGCACGTGATAAGCCTTATATCACAAGACCTCCAAGCAACTACAATCCCTCCAGCATAGCCGTTGTTCTCCATGCTCCCCAAACAGTCATATCCCAACCTCTCTAAAGAATTACTGAGAAGGCCCGGATTGCACCTAGTTTCTATCACAACCAGAACAGAAGGTCTATAGTTCTCTATATATTGCTCACAATATCTGTAAAATACCTGGCTAGCCGCACCCCTGCAATTTCACACCATTATTTTGAAGTTTGTACTAATCATAATAACTATTTAAAGGATAGATAGTAGCCAAAAATCACGCTTAAGGAGTTTCCTTAACAATCTCCAAAGCCTCCTCCTGCTCAAAATCATCTCTCTCCATGTTTGTTTCGTCAGCTTCCATTTCCAAGCCATGATCAGCCTTAGTAGACTGACTTTGTTGATTTTCAATAGCCGGAAGCACTATATCAGGGGGTTTCTCCATATCAACTTTTCCTTGCATGTTTGCATGAACATGCACCAATCCCACCGATCCACCTGGGTCTTTATTCTCACGCATGTTGCTTCTTTTATCTCCCTCCATAGTCCTCATATCCTTCCTTTTAATATTAAATAATTCAAATTTGTCTGCCACACGTGTACCTCTAGGATTTAACTTGCCAAAAATACCCTCCATGCTAGACATATTTATCCCACTGCTTTTCTCCTTAACTTGAATGCCTCCACGTGTAACAAGAAAATCCTTTTTGCTTTTTATTTCCTTTTTATTCTTCCTGCCATTCCCAGTAATAATTTCCTTGTCTTTTCTTTTAATTCCATCAATCCTTTCCCCCATTAATTCCAATACTGCATAAGGAATGTATTATCTCGTCATTTCCATCACCTCCATTTTGTTTTGACCTAGAAGCCTCCTTAAAAGCACCATCAATGATCCCATAATTATTATGTCGGCCACAATCTCTCTCCTTATTCACCTCGAGATCACCAACCTTTTTATTCCCATCTGCACCTTCCGTATTGGTATTTACTTCCATTTCCAATTCATAAATACCATTATCCTCATTTATGTTATCAATTCCAGCACTTTTATTAGCAATCAATTCCGAATTCCGAATCTCCACTATCCAAAACAAGGAATCTGGATCCGCTAGTTTTGGAAAGATCATTAATTCTGATCGGACCATTGTTTTTCCGGCCATCTACCGATTTCTTGTTTCTCCTGGGTTTCTGGACAACCTTCCAAGGACCTTCTTTATCTGTAGGCACCGAACTGTAACCTCCATTGCTAGCCTCAGCATGACCACTTGTACCTTCTCCAGTCATCACTTCATTCTCCTTCCTGTTTCCAGCATATGCACATCCCTCCTTATAATGACCATACCTACCACACACAAGGCACAGCAGATGTAATCCTTCATATTCTACCTTATAGCTGCTTCCTTCAATTCGAAACATTGCAAGTAATGGTTTTGCCAAGTTAACAGCCACACAAACTCGAGCATATTTTCCTCTTTCCTGCTTGATAGTAGTTTTATCTACTTTGATTGTTCTCCCAATTTTGTTTCCAAACTCCGATAACGCCCTCGGATCATAATACTCAATAGGGAGTCCAGAGATACGAACCCACACCGCGACTTCGTCTATAGTATCACTCTCCGATTGGAAATTTGGACGCCAATCCTTAACTGTCAGATAATGGTCATATATAAACCACGGACCATTAGCCAGAGCTGCTTTCTTATCATCATCATGCGAGAATGCCACCAAATAGTAGTCATTGCTCCAATCTATGATGCTAATGACCCATCTTTTCACCCACATCTGATTCAATCTGCTTTCAAGAGCTTTATAGCCAATTTTCCTTCCTAAGAGCTTCACTATGACTCCTCTCCTCCATGGTCTTTGGATTCTTTTTTTCTCCTCCTCGGAAAAAATGAAGTTCGGACATTCATATCCTCCCACCATTCCTTCTTCCACGTTGATCTCTCCATAAGTCACTTCCATCGTATTTTCTTCGCCATCACTGCCTCCCTGATCCTCTTCCATCTCCTCCAGATTCCGCCCCATCATAATCTCCTTAAAGGAGACTCCTTTTTCTACAAGGGATTCTCTTACCACCTCTTTCACCTTCTTCGTGCTCCTCTCCTGTAAATCTACCTCAGCCGTACTCTTTCCCGGACTTCCATGCGTGATATTACCAGTTTTGTCACCAGTCTCATCGATAAACCCTAGCAGAGGATTCATGACAAAATATTGATTCATGGACCAAAATATTTAGGTCACCCGTTTTTTAATGTGAATATTCATTTCTATGTAAAATTATTTTTCATGTATTTATTGTCATTTACCATTATTGTTCATAAACTAAGACATAAAACTATCTCAAAAACAAATATTTAATTAATGTCATTAGTTTTAAAATAATAAACATTAATATTATTTATTTAATCTAAAACTATAGTAGTATAAATCTCTATTTTTTTTAGACATATTGAAAGGATCCAACCCGTCCATCACCATTTAAAACTTTAATTGATTCATACATACTAGTTCATACATGGTATTTTTCGAGATTCACTCTTATCTCGTGCAGAAAACACAAGTTACATGCGTCAGAGAGAATCAGTTTGTATGTTGTTACTTATCCCCCAACTAAAATATAAAAAGTAACTAACGAAGATGCCATACCTACCAATGAACATAGAATAAAATAATACCCGCGATTAATAAGCATAAATAAATGGAAAGTAATCATAAATTTCCAAGGTGGGTTACGTGCATGCACTCAGTCACAACTTTTAAATTTTAAAATGTTTATAATATATAACACAATTCAACCCAGGTTATTAAATAAACAAAATTCAAACCAGGTTATACTTTTTAAATCTTAAAATTTGAATTTTAGTGTAGATATTGTTTTTTTACACATTATCGGATTTTTAATTAAACGCTGGGCTCTTCACCAAATCTGAAATTCCGTCCAAGTACATTCCCAACTAAGATAAGTACTAGTATTCATTATTTAATAATAACAATAATATTTGACAATATCTCATTGCACCCGTTTGCGAAATTTTTATTAAGATTTTAAAAATGTATATTTGGACACATAATATTTTATTTTTACAAAAATTTAGTTCGGAGATTAATCTCTTAAATTTTTGGATAAATTCAAAGATGTATCTTCGAAGATACAATTTATTCAAACAAAATAGAATAAATAAAAATAAAAATGTTCTTCAAATAGAGTTTTTTAATTAATTGTATAAATATAAATATTATTATTTACTATAATAATTATTTTTTTTTCTAATATATAATTCTCATAATAATAATAATTATTATAGTAAGTTTTTGACTAATATATAATTCATATAGACTAATTATTATATAATTATAATTATATTACTACAATTATTTTTTTTGAAAAACAATTGTTCAATATATAGATTGATATTTAACTCTTATTTGGCCTCATTTTAAGATTGTAAAAATAATTACATTTTAAGTTTTTTATATCAAATAATTCATTTTTAGTATAAAAAATAATAAATAATATAAAAATCATGATTTTAAATAATATAATTTAGTACAAAAAACATTGAATTAAAATAAATAAAATATTATTATTTTTAGTTTATTTTGATAATTTTTTTACATGATTTTATTATTAAAATATATCAATCTAGATTGTCTGGTTTTATTCCTAAAATATTAATATAATGATATAAAAAATTATTATTATAGAAAATAATAACACATGAATTATATGTTAGTTAAAAAAAATTATAATAATAATAATTATATAAATTATATATCATTCAAGAAAATAATTATAATAATAATTATTATATGAATTATCAATTATATATTAGTTAAGAAAATAAAAATAATTATTGTAAATAAAAAAATATTTATTTATAGAAAAATAAGAAATTTCTATTTTTGAAAAATTTCTATTTATTAAATTTTGTTGAGAAATTGATGATAATCGAAATAAATGGTATCTTCGGAGATACATCTCCTAATTTACCAAAAAAGAATTCTGAAAAAAATAAAAGATACATCTCTGAACTAAAATAAACAAAAATTAATATTTAATGCATTCGGATATGTATCTTCGAATTCATCAAAAATCATTTTTTGATTTTCAGAGGTGCACCCCAAATAATATGGGTGGAATGAAAAATTGTTTATTATTAATAGTGATTAAAGAAAATACCTAGTTTAGTATCTTGTTAAAACAAAAAATATCTATTTTTTAGATACATTAAAAAATTAATGTATTTGGACTACATATAATTCAAATACATTGATTCTTCGATGAACTTAAAAGATATTACCTCTCTGATAATCATTGTATTTGGATTACATTAATTTTTAATATAATTAAAAATATATTTTTTCTTTTATTAAAGACTAGAGGAATAATTTTTTTGTGATTAGAGGGAGGACTTAAGTATAGATAAGTTTATTAAATTGCTTTTTATAGTGATTAAGTTCGCGTTAAGGCCACGTAAATAAGGACCCACCACGGAACAACAAACACAACCCGCGTAATTTTCAATTAAAGTCAAAACCGAATCATCTCACCGTTGGATGGATAAAAATCAATATCCCTGAAACCAAGACAAAGACTTAACCATTTTAAAAACGGTTTGGCGCTACGCTACGCTACCTATTACAAATACAGATCCAGTTTAAATCAAATAAACCAAATTCAGTTTGGTGGCGGCAAAAAAAAACCATCAATGGCGAAACTATTATCCCTAGCTTGTTTTCGAAACGAAGGATGGCACAATCTCTCCGCTCGATCTCACTATCCCTCCATGCCTTCCTATCCCAAAGGCGAACCTGGTACCAGCAGTCCGGCCGCCGCCGTCACCGAGGCTTCCAACGTCACCGGACTTTTCTCCGTTAACGGCATGACTTGCTCCGCTTGCGCCGGATCCGTCGAGAAATCCATCAAACGTCTCCATGGAATTCAGGAAGCTGTTGTTGATGTCCTCAACAACCGTGCTCGCGTCATCTTTCATCCCTCGTTTGTTAACGTAACTAACTTTCTTTATTCCGTTATTTTATTTAAATGATTTTTTTGGTTGGGTTTGGAAGTTAGGTACATTAATTAGTTACATTTATGCCTGAAAATGAGTTTATTCGAGTCAAACTCGCCTCTCTCCATTCGACTCGATAAAAATTGGTTGAAATAATCGGTTCAACTCAGAGTTGAGGTTGAGGTGAATGTTGTATATAAATTACCTTAGCCTTGATTCCCAATATAAGACTACTTTGGTTAGCGCGGAATAGAACTTAATTTTTAATTTAAGTTTGGATCATTTGATTCATGACCTGAAAAGAAGTTAATTATTGAATCAAGATTCAAACTATGTTCAATGTTCAAGTTGATTTGGTTCATTGTCCACTCTACTTAAAACTTTTGGTATGGTTTTCATTTCATTTTTGTTTTTGTAGGAGGAGGCTATTTGTGAGGCAATTGAAGATGCTGGATTTGAAGCGGCGTTACTAGCGGATATTACCAATGATATTTCAATTCAAATATGCCGTATACAAATCAAAGGAATGACATGCACGTCGTGCTCTACTGCTGTTGAATCTGCGCTGATCGCCCTCGCCGGAGTCATTGAAGCTCGAGTAGCTTTAGCAACTGAAGAAGCTAATGTTCAATATAACCCAAACATAGTTACCTATAGCCAAATATTGGAAGCAGTTGATGATGCTGGATTTGAAGCCATTCTTATCAGTTCAAGTGAAGATTTAAGCAAAATAGATCTTCAAGTGGAAGGTGATCTCACCGATCATTCCATGATTAAGCTTATCGAAGATTCTCTTCGATCGCTCCCTGGAGTTTTGGAATTACGCACGAGTTTCGAATTGAGTAAAATTTCACTTTCTTATAAACCGGATTTAACAGGACCAAGAGACTTCATCAATGTGATTCAAGAAACTAGTAATGGAAATTTGAAGGCCAAGATATTTCCGGGTGAAGGAGGAAGAAGAGATGCTCATAGAAACAAGGAAATAAAAAGTTATTATAAATCTTTTATGTGGAGTTTGGTGTTTACTGTTCCAGTTTTTCTTACTTCCATGGTGTTTATGTATATACCTGGAATAAAGGATTTATTGGATCACAAAGTTGTGAAAATGCTTACTGTTGGAGAGGTTATTCGTTGGGTGCTTGCAACACCGGTGCAGTTCGTATTCGGGTGGAGATTTTACGTTGGTTCTTATAAATCATTGCGCCGTGGCTCTGCTAATATGGATGTTCTTATTGCTCTTGGAACAAATGCTGCTTATTTCTATTCTGTTTATTCTGTCTTGAGAGCTGCTACTTCTAAGGTTTTTGAAGGTACTGATTTCTTTGAGACTAGTGCAATGCTTATTTCGTTTATTCTCTTAGGAAAGTATCTTGAGATTTTAGCTAAAGGGAAAACATCGAATGCAATTGCTAAGCTCATGAATTTGACACCTGATACTGCTATATTGTTGAGTTTGGATGATGAAGAGAATGTTGTTAGAGAGGAAGAAATTGATAGTAGGTTGGTTCAGAAGAATGACGTGATTAAAATTATTCCGGGTGCAAAAGTAGCATCGGATGGTTTGGTTGTTTGGGGACAGAGTCATGTGAATGAGAGTATGATAACTGGTGAGGCACGTCCTGTGTCTAAGAGGAAAGATGATACTGTTATTGGTGGAACATTGAATGAGAATGGAGTTTTGCATGTTAAGGCAACAAAAGTTGGATCAGAAAGTGCTCTTTCACAGATTGTTCGACTTGTTGAGTCTGCACAAATGGCCAAGGCTCCTGTGCAGAAGTTTGCTGATCGCATTTCCACATACTTTGTGCCTTTGGTAATTACTCCCTCCATTCATTTGTAATTATCGTTTTCTTGTAGGTAGAAGAATTTTGTTCCTATTTATGTCATTTCCGTTATATATGACTTATGTTTTTAGAAGACCTATTTCTATCTCTATTCTAAGAAAAGTCTTCCTCTTAAAGGCACGTCAGTATAATCTTGCAGGAGATCTTTACTACTTGATGTTTAAAGTGATATATGTCTTCTACCTCTGTAGGTGATTTTGATCTCATTCTCAACCTGGCTTGCTTGGTTTTTAGCTGGAAAATATCATGCTTACCCAAAATCATGGATACCGTCTTCCATGGACAGCTTTGAGCTTGCTCTGCAGTTTGGAATATCTGTGATGGTTATTGCCTGTCCTTGTGCTTTGGGCTTAGCCACACCTACAGCTGTTATGGTTGGCACTGGAGTTGGCGCATCTCAGGGTGTTTTGATCAAAGGCGGGCAAGCTTTGGAAAGTGCACATAAGGTCAGCATTTGTCTTTAGAATTAGATTATCTCCTTAAATTATGGAATTTCTTTGTCCATGTTTTTTGTGTGTGACCAATTTGTCAATGTTGGTTGGCTTTAAAACTGAACAATGATTGCCATTGTTGCTAATTAGTACAACTGTCAAATATGTTTATGAAAAGAGTTTTTATAGTTTGTACAATGTTCGTTTGGTATATGATGAACTGGTGTTTGTTATGCTGCATGAAAGGGGACAGTGTTATTGGATATCGATATGTTCATTTTATCTTTACAACTTTGTATAATGTTAAAATGAAGAAAGTGTTCCTTAGATACTTGTTGCAGCATATCAAAAGTATCTATTAAATCATTCATTTCATGGTTTTACTTTTATGTGGATTTGGATTTACATTTGAATATGTTTACGATTGTGTTGTTGTATTGTAGGTAAACTGCATTGTTTTTGACAAGACGGGTACGCTCACTATTGGGAAGCCTGTGATAGTAAATACGAAACTATTGATAAAAATGGTACTCCGGGAGTTCTATGAACTTGTTGCTGCAGCTGAGGTAAGCACATGTCATCTATCTCCTTCTAAAAGGCTTAGCCCCAGTAATAGTTAGAGGAAACAGTTGACTTGCAGTCAAGAATTTGTTTTAGTTCTTATGATCACTACAATTTAATGGGTTAATGGCTCAAGTTATTTTTCAATTCATGAACTATAGGTGCATTTTCATGTCATAAATGATTCCAATTGATCTTTATTTCTGTAATTTTTCTATCTCAGGTTAACAGTGAGCATCCTCTAGCTAAGGCTGTTGTTGAGTACGCCAAGAAATTTAAAGATGAGGAGAACCCTTCTTGGCCAGAAGCACGTGATTTTGTTTCCATTACTGGACATGGAGTAAAGGCCACCGTTCGTAACAAGGAAATAATGGTGGGTAATAAGAGCTTGTTCACTGACCACAATATTGCAATTCCTGCTGTTGCTGAAGATCTACTCGCTGAAGCAGAAAATTTGGCTCAAACAGGAATTGTAGTATCTATAAATGGAGAAATAGCTGGGGTTTTAGCAGTATCTGATCCATTGAAATCAGGTGCTCAAGAAGTTATTTCTATTCTCAAGTCTATGAAAATCAAGAGCATCATGGTGACTGGGGACAACTGGGGAACTGCTAATTCCATTGCCAGGGAAGTTGGGATTGAAGATGTTATTGCTGAGGCGAAACCGGATCAGAAAGCAGATAAAGTTAAAAACTTGCAGGTGCTGTAAAATATTGTGATATCCATACAAGTCTGACAGAAAGTTTAAAATGGCTTAATCTATCTAATCTTATCTCAGCCTAACAACTATGATCTCTTAAAATCAAGTATTACTCCTTATCTTATGCAGTAGCTATGCAGAAAGTTTAATATATCACCTTTTTTTTTCGTTTATTTTTCAGGCTTCTGGATACACAGTGGCTATGGTAGGGGATGGCATCAACGATTCACCAGCACTTGTAGCAGCAGATGTTGGAATGGCAATAGGTGCTGGCACAGACATTGCTATTGAGGCAGCTGATATTGTCCTAATGAAGAGCAACTTAGAGGATGTCATAACTGCCATCGACCTTTCAAGAAAAACATTTTCCCGTATACGCCTTAATTATATTTGGGCTTTGGGCTATAATGTTCTTGGCATTCCAATAGCAGCTGGAGTTCTTTTCCCTTCTACAGGCTTTCGATTGCCACCTTGGATTGCTGGAGCTGCTATGGCTGCTTCTTCTGTTAGTGTTGTTTGCTGTTCTCTGTTGTTGAAATATTACAAGAGGCCCAAGAAGCTGAACAGCCTTGACATAGGAGCCATAACAATCGAGACATCAAGTGATCCTTTGATTATACACGATGACTGAAGAGAGTTTTGAATTAGCTATTCTACTACATGCAGCTAGGTGTTGAGGACTAGCAGCATTATAGGAGTGTGAATCTCTCAGATATGGGAGGGTTCCATTTCATAGAAGAAAAATAAAGAGAGAAAGAAATGGAAAGGATCCCTCATTTTAGTTGATGTTTTGCAAGTAGATAGATGCATGTGATATATAGATTTATGTAATAAAATGTGTATAGAAATGGAAATGTTTCTTTTGTCTTCACAATAGTTTTTTAGCCTTGAAAACTCAAATAATCCATGTATAAAGTGTTTGAGAACTTGTTAAGTGCCTAATTGTTATATATAGTAGTAGTGAAAACTCAAATAATCCATGCATTGAATTTTTACTAGAATTGTTTTTCTTGCACATTTAACACACATTACATGATGCATTGTCCTCTTATGAATTTTGTTATCTTAAAAACAAATTATAAATTATTCTACTTCTAACCAACTTATTCTTACTATCTTATTAGATCTTCTGTTGGAGATCTGCTATAAAACTGGAAAAAATAGAAGATGAAAATACATGATGATAATTACACAAACAAATTTCAAAATGTGTATGAACCCACTAAACAGTTTATGCAAACTAGATGCAAATAAATAAACTAAGAGATCTCATTCAAGATAGATATTTCAAAATCTTTGATATGGATTACACATTCACATCAAGTGTATCGATCAATTATGTTTTATATAAGGGTTAAATACATTTTTAGTCCCTATTAATATGCGACACTGCATTTTTAGTCCCTATAAAATTTTCATTCAATGAATGGTTCTTATAAAAATATTATGCATATAGTTTTAGTCCCTACTGTCAAACCAGTATGTATTTTAGAATGATTATTTTGCAGACATGTTCATAATGTTTAAAAAGTTTATGGAAAAAAAAAACTCAAAATTTAATTTCTAAGTTGAAATTTTCATTACTTTTATCATTATTTTTTGAAATTTGAAAAATTCATATTTAATTCTTCTCGTTTTAAAAAATTCTAAAACTTGGTAAATAAATATTTTACAGTATTCTAAACATATATAAAGAGAATTATTCAAAAATTTAAAAATTAAAGGGTAATTAAACAGTTTTATAAAAATTTTAGAAGGATCATTCATTAAAAAAAAATTTATAGAGACTAAAAATGCAGGGTCACGTATTTATAGGGACTAAAAACGTATTTAACCCTTTATATAATATAATTCACTCAAATACTCTTGTACACTGAAGAAAAAAAAACAAATTATTTATAGAATAAAATTCACTTAATTACTCTCTTCTACCTAAAGTGAATCTATTTATAGAAAAAACTTATACTACTAGGTGTACAGAAACAACTCTTAAACAAACTTATGCACTATTTGGTACAAACTCTTATGTACATTTACCATTAAAGTGTGTATGATAATATGTTTATATGCATGTGTATGATTAAAGTGTTAAATCATGAAATATTATTAGGATGATCAATGTTTGCGGATACAATTTTTTTATTCACATTATTTTTAAATATTGATATTTTAACAAGAGAATTAAAACATTGCGAATATATCAATAGTCTAAAGTTGCTACATATTTTAAAGTTGTTATAATAGTACTTAAATTTCTCATATAAATTTTAACTATACTATTCTTTTTTTTTTACAAGTATAGTGTATGGATGACATTTGTTAGTCCATTTTAAAGGCACACGAAAGTAATCTCATATTTTGATAGAGTCGAGATTCGAATGAACTTTAATCCTTTATATTTTATTTTTGTGTGTTCTCTTTATGTCTTACCAAATATTTTCGTCATAGATAATTCACATGAATTATATTGGAGGTATTGAATATCTTTGTATTACACAAATGAATTTGGACATAAAATGTATAATAGAAAAGCTATAGGCTTTTCCCTCGGGCTTGTACTACACTTATATCAGTATAATTTAAGCACATGTCATTGTAAACCAGTAGTTTATAAATTACACTTAATTGTGTCGTCGGTAAAACCGGTTGGGTCATCTCGGATATAATATGATGCAAATAATTTGTATTGAAGAACCAGAAGTTTCTTCAATCCAGTCAATTTTTGTGTGTTTCTAAAAGAAATTAAAAATTTGAGAAATTGTTTTTTTATGACATTAATTGTTGCATCGACTAAAATATCATGCATATGTCTCTACTCACAACCAGAAGTTTGTGAAATTATTTTCTCAACTAATTAGACTAAGATCTTGTTTTTCTGGATTTTTTTTTTTTAGAAATTCATGTATAAGTATCACATATATTATTAAAATTGATATTGAATATCATGTAATATATATTCATAAAAAGAAAATGGACCCGAAGATCCACTCTTTAGACGTCTAAAGTTAATTATATGGTTGATACTTATGAGATCATCAATTCTAAATTATATATTTGAAACACCCAAAGTATGATATTAAGATATTTATTCGCATTAAGCCAACAAGATACTATATCTTAGTTCTCCCTAATTTATTCTAATATTTCTCATCTAAGTGAACATTTGGATGTGTTGTGTATATTCCAATTGCTCCAACAATTACATTAAGATGAGTCATGAAAGAATATTGGAAAAATATAATTAATATGAATCTCAATTTTGAGGATATAATTTGGGAAAATAATCAAATACTTGATTGCAGCCCAGTAGGCTGATTATCACTTGATAAATTAATTTTCCCAATATTAGGGGGAGGGAATAAGCAGCTGAAATCATGAACAAGAAGTTCAAATGAACAGATAAAATCATGAACAAGAAGTTCAAATGAACAATTTAAAATACATTGTTGTCTTGATCCTCGTACAAATCAATATGAACCAAAAGTTCAAAATATTATTCATTTGCAAAGTTTATGAAATAAATTATCAGCTGATAATACTCCACTCAAATTGGATTCTCCTATTGGATAATATAATATTGCAAATGAGATGTTGCGGTGCCTGAAGCGTGGTATGAAAGTCGGTTCCAATGTTAAAAGTCCTCTACTAAGAAAAGAAATTAAAGATGACCCAAGTGAGGATATGAAAATGCTAAGAGCACTTTGACCTAATTTAATTTTCAGTTCTAGAAGAACAAATCAAGTACTTGAAATATGAAATAAAGAGATCTCGATAAATTATGTCATGGATGAAATGGAATGGAACCGAAATCGAGATAACCAAATAAAGTCAATATTGACAATGTCTTTGTATACAATATAGCGCTAAAAGTGATCAATGATAACGAGGATATTAAAGATTGTATACTAAGTGAGAATTGACCAAAATAAATATATTCAATTGAAGAAGAATTAAACTCACTTTACAAGTGACTCACTTTTGGACCTGTAGTCCAAACACATCAAGGTGTGAAACTAATTGGATATAAATGAGTTTTTGTGAAAAAGAAAAATAAGAATGATATAAAGTTTGATTTATTGCTCAATGATTTTCACAAAGACCTAAGATTGATTTTGATAAAAACATATTCATCTGTAGTGGATTCAATCGATTTTTGATAATTAGTTAGCCTTGTAACACATGAAGGACTTAATTCGAACATGATGGATGTTATGACATATTATTTATATAGTTCACTTAATAATGATATTTACATGAAACTTCCTGAAAGGTTCAATATACTAGAGGCACATAATTTTGGATCTCGAGAAAACTACTCCATCAAATTGAACAAGTTTCTCTATGGGTTGAAACAATCTGGACGCATGTGGTATAATCACCACAGTGAATATTTACTAAAGGATGAATATACAAATAACTCAATTTGTCCTTGTGTTTACATAAAATGACGTGGAAAAGTATTTGCAATAATAGTTGTCTATGTGGATGACATAAATATTATTGGAACTTCTGAAGAGCTTCCCAAAGCTATAAATTGCTTAAATAAAGAGTTTAAGATGAAGGACCTAGAAAAAGCAAAATATGCCCGGGTTTGCAAATTGAGCATTTAGACAAAAGAATATTTGTACATCAAGAAGACTATATAGAAAAGTGTTGAAATGATTCTATATGGACAAATGTCACATGTTGCCTACTCCAATATGGTTGTTAGATTATTAGATGTGGAGAAAGATCTTTTTAGGCCTCGAGAAAAGGATGAAAATTGATTGGTCTTGAAGTACCATATCTCCGTGTAATGGGAGTACTAATGCACCTTTCTAGTTATACACATCATGATATATCATTGCGGTAAATCTATAAGTAAGATAGAATTATTCACCTACACGAAGAAATTGAAAAGCGGTCAAACATATACTTATGCAGGTTACTTGTCAGATTCTCACAATGGTAGATCTGAAAGAGGTTATGTGTTTACATGTGATGGTACAACCATTTCATGGGGATCTATGAAACAAATCATGACAACAACTTCATAAAATCTTGCATAACTATTAGCACTACATGAAATCACTTCGAAGAAGACATTTTAAGTAACTACTACAAAGAATATCGTCTCGCATATAAATGTATGCATGAGGGGGATAAATAAATATTTTCTGCACTCTTTTTCCCTTCACCATGGTTTTGTCCCACTGGGTTTTTCTAGTAAGGTTTTTAACGAGGCAGTTCACATTCAAAGGATATTGTACTCTTTTTCCTTAACTCGATTTTTTCCCACTGGGTTTTTTCTAGTAAAGTTTTAATGAGACATATCCTCAATGGACATCCAAGGGGAGTGTTATGAATATTTATATTACTGGATGTTCATCCTTCTTCTTGTTTTTCATCTTCCTATTCCATATTTAATATGTGAGATTTTCCATCTCCCTTAGGTCCTATAAATCGAGACTCACATTGCAATGTAAATGACACTTGAAAGAAGATGATATAATATTGCTTTTCTCTTTTCTACCTCTCTTTGATCTTTATTATTTTAGTTAGTTTTATAACAAGTAATAAATTTTGAACCAATTATTGATCAAAATAAGTGTGAATAACTCACATATATGTACTAAAGGCGAGAAAGGTCTCTTGAATCACCGTTTTATTGTGTCCCGGCTTTTTGGTAACGGAGAGTTTGGAAAGTAGATCAATTATTGAGTTTGAAGTTGCATATCTTTGATACATTAAGAAGGATAACTCTATATGGTTTTGTTGCTTGTCTCTTAAGCTTTATTTTGGTCTTAATCTTATATCATCAAGTTTCCTCTTCAATTTCACATTTTTGGATTGAGTTTTGAATCCGTATTTTAGCATGTATAATTCAAAATGTTTGTGTTTGAGTATGAACATTATGCTTTAAGTCAATTAGTCGAGTTTTTGGAACAAGAACCATAATTGAGATTGATTCAAGTCATGTCACAAGTAAAACCTCAAAATATCTTTGAAAACTTCAAATTTTGAGATTTTGTTTGTGATTCAAATCACACAACCATATGAGTCGAACCAAACTGAACATGAGGAAAACAAGAATTGGTGTAAGCCTGTGAGTCGAATCACAACTTACACATGACATGAATCATGCACTCTGTGAATCTAATTAGAGCTTATACATGAGTTGAATCATGAATGTTGTGTCAGCCCCTGCCAAGTTAAAGTCGAATCATGACTTGTTCATGACTTGAATCACAACTAGAATTAGTCGAATCATGGTATATACTTGGCTTCAATCATAGCAAAATAAGTTTCACTTTAAGTGCAGATCTTGTTCCACGTTACTTTTTCACTTGACTCAAATCACACAAGTGTCAATGACTCAAATCAAACACGATTTTCACCATTTTTTGTGCTTCATCTCCAACACCTATAAATCATTTTTTACTCTCAAGCCATTCACTATACTAGAAAACATATTCTTTCATTGGTGATTTGAAAACTCACAAACTACTTGTTTTTTCTTTTGTCCAGAGAGTTTTGAATGTTTTGTGAGTACTTGCAAACGATTTCTTTCATCTTCTATCTCATTCTTTTCAATGTTGCATGGATCCGAATCTTATCTTTGAAAATTTGTGAATGATTGAGGATATTCGTTTTGAATTTAACGTTTCTTTGAAGATTTAGTTAAGATTTCAGAGGCTTGCAAGATTCTACGGTGTTGTGACGGGTTCTGACAATTCTAGTGGAAAAGAAGAAGGTTCTTCTTTCCAGGTTGACTTTGGTAGTACTGTGTGGAAGTCTACAAATAAGGTATGAGCTCTTTTTAATCTTCAGACCTATCAATGCTTAAGATACCAGCAGAGCTGTGTGAAAATTTTCGTAGGGCTGAAAGATTCAAGAAACAAATTCAAGTAAATACTTTGCATAGAGTCCAGTCCGTGAAGCTATCTATAAGTTAAAGATTGAGAAAAAAGAAATTTATTTTTCAGCTCTTATTTTGGACTAGTGATTGTACGAACTATCTATTGAATTTTCTGTTGGTGGCGGATAATTGTGAAAGTTTAGGTTTTGTTAGAGTTGGTAATTTAAACCTTTCTTAGTGTCAATTAAACATGAAAATTGTGGTTGTGGACGATTATTCGTGTTTTTTGATTTCATCATCTCTGGGTCACAACCACTCGTTCGCCTATATAACTGGAAAAAACTACCGACGCATTCCCTCCTTTGATGGGCAACTTCCATTTCTGCCTCTGTCAAGACAAGGGGATGTAGAGGTTTCTTAATTGAACTTTCACCCCATCAGTTTCTCCTAAAAATAGAGCCTTTGAAGGATCCCTAGAAGGAGTTTCGTATGGAAGAAAATCTCCAGACACTCTCACCGTTTCTAAATCATCAACTAGAGAAACTGATCTCCGGTTTAAAATCTCCACTAACAAAAGAAATAAAATGTGTTTGTTGTGAAAATATAAGATTCAATTCACACTAAGAAAATTAATGTGTGGGGACAAAGAACAATGACAACTAAAATAAATGGTCTTCAGATATAATAAACAACAAGACACTAAATTAACTTGGTATAAGAAGATACAATAAGGTGAGAAACTCAAAAGATTTGTTTAACCTGTTTAATCAAATGATCTACGTCTGAGAGAGATAACATCTCTCCAGTCCACTATACTCCAAATTTTGTTACAAGAGATTACAAAAGAGTAACAAAAAATAGTCTTTAAAGTTCCAAAGAACACATCCTATTTTCTACCAAGGTGTTTCCCAATCTCTCATAACTCAAAATATAATAATCATACAAACCCAATGTGTTTAAAGTGTTTACCAATCCCTTTGATAACCCCAAAAGGATGCCAAATCCCTAAAATATAATTCTAAAAATTTTACCCTTTACTTTCTCACTAGGATTTCTACCTAATTTATCCCTTTTGCTCTAAAGTTCTAAAGATTGCCACAAATACAATATCAGAAGAAATACATATTTATAATTGCTAAAACCCAACAGATCTATAAACAATCCCAAAACAGAACCCTTAACAAATGGATCCACGAACAAGCCCGAAAATATGTTAGTACCAAAATATGTCATTTTTCCTTCTCTTTTCTCACTTGAGGTTTTAAGGCATATTACAACAATCTCCACCTTGCTTCTCTATACCATATTGAAACACTATTCAACAACCTTGATCAAATTCAAGCCACCATTGAATCTTGATCTTGCCACTTGCATCTTCTTGTTTCCAATTACCCTTTTGTGCCTAGGTAATTAAACAAGCCAACAAGAATAGTTTTTCAACAATCGTTGACTCCATCTGCTTTCGAATTCATCTCTGAAGGTCCATGTTTTTGAATTTTCCAATCCTTCGGCCACATTTTAAGCATAACACCCAAAGCTAGCATAATTGTTCCTTTGAGATGTTATAATCTCTCTCCTTACCTTATCACGAGTCAAATGATAATCAGAGGCCTATGAAACTGTTCCCTCACTATTACTAGTATCCATAGTAGGAAAATCTACCTCAAACTGAGTTTTCTCCGCCATATTTTCTAAAAGCTTCATCCTTTGGTTTTTACTCTTCTTCCTCTAAAATAAATCTCTACCAACAAAGTAGGCTACTTTGACACCAACTTTACCCCGAAAACTCAATGAAAACTCAACGGTCTCATGCATCTTTATCCCTTGTCTTCTGCATAATTCATTAAATTATTCTGAAATAACTTTCAGGAAATCATCATGCATTAACCTCAAATCCCAAAGTCTTCACTAGTTGGTGATGAATGAACAACAACATTTGAACCTTATAAAATATATAGACCATATATTTTAGATCTTTTAGCTACGATCACTTTACTATACAAAATTTTCAATACCCCACGTTCAACTCTAATGCAATGGCCTAGATCATCAAACATGCTTATAGACAACAAATTTTGCTTGAGTTCTGGAACATACCTTACATTATGAAGAAGAAACTCGCGATCATCGAACATTTTATGTCTGGACATACCAATACCATGAACCTTGCAAGTCTTATTCTCACCAAGGAGAGCTACTCCACCTCGCTCTAGCTTCAAAGTCTCGAAGTATGTTACTCTTCGACACATGTGATAAGGGCAACTTGAGTCCATGACTCAACTATCTTCAGTCTCCAAACGTGACATCACTAGTGCATCAACACTCTCATAACGATACTCATCTAAGACAACCATAACTTGAGCAGAATCATCATTGTCCTTTCTCTCAAGATAATCCCTCTTGAAGTGACTGATTTTTGACAATTATAGCATTTTACCTTTGACTTGTCAAACCTATTTGATTTGGACATACCTCTACGCTCACTTCTTCCTCTTGAGACACTCAAGCCTTCACCATTATCATTAATCTTCACATCCTTTACCTTTGAAAATTATTTGGATCTTACAGCCGTCAGGACTTCATCCAAAGTAATAGTACCTTGCTTACCATAATTAAAGTGTTCAAAGGATCTGGGTAATAAGCTCAACAAGAGTATAGCCCTATCCTCATCATCAATCTTCACATCAATATTCTCAAGATCATTAATAACCTTATTAAATTCTGCCAACTACTCCACATTGGATTTGTTCTCCACCATTCTGAATGAATATATTTGTTGTTTCAGACACAACCTGTGAGCTAAATACTTGGTCATATACAATGATTTAAGTTTTTCCGACATCGAAGTTGTTGTGTGCTCCTTAAAGAATTTTCTTAGAACTTTATCCCTGAGGCACAAGATATTGACACTCCTAGACTTATCCACCACCTCGGTCTTCCCGACTTTTGTTAGGCGTGCAGGCATTGATGTATCACCTTTCTGCACTTATCTTGAGTTAAAACTGCTTTCATCTTCACTTTCCATAACCCAAAATCGTTATCCCAACCATGGTGCTCACTTGAAAACAATACCCTTTGTCCCACGGTGGACGCCTTGTTGTGAAAATATAACATTCAATTCACACTTAAAAATTTGATGTGTGGGGACAAATAACAATGGTAACCAAAATAAATGACCTTCAGTAATAGTAAGCAATAAGACAATGAATTAACTTGACATAAGAAGATAAAGGAAGACGAGAATCTCAAAAGATTTGTTTATCCAGTTCGATTAAATGATCTACGTCCAGGGGAGAGAGCAACTCTTCAATTCACTATACTCCAAAAGTTGTTACAAGAGATTACGAAAGAGTTACAAGAAAATAATTTTTAAAGTTCCCAAGAGAAGCTTGAAAGTTTTAGTGTATGATGACAATTACTCCAAGAAAAACGCTCTCAAACAAGAGGCAAAGGTTCAAAGGAAATAAGGGGAATTCACTCTATTAGGATGCAAAAAAATTCCCCCAAATTTCTTCTACCCTTATATAGACAAAGACAATCTTACTAAGCAAATTGAAAGTAAGAAACAAGTGTAGACCAACGGTCAGATTTTACCTTTGGAACGCAACCAAGCTCAATGCACAATAAGTTGCGTCACGCGACTCTCTTCCTTTTCAGGTCACTCGTCAAGAGAAAAACGGCAAAACATTTCGATGATGAGATGCATTTAATGTTCATGTTCTCCATTACTTTTTGTCAAAACCAAAGTGATGCATGCTTGCTAAAGCACAAACAACCATTCTTGAAGGCCAACCATAACTGCTAAAAGACTCTCTCGATATCTAGAGTGTCCAACGAGTCTTGGGGGAAACTGTTTTGTGCTGAGCAAAGGTCCAATAAGGTAAGGCCCAATTATCCTTCCCGTTCCATTAAGCCCAGGGTATAGATACCTTCTCAAGGAGTTTTCAAGTCACAATCTCTAATCTCCACTTTCACTACGATTATCTTGAACTCTAACTGACTTAGGCATTGAAGTGTTAATTATACAGGCACCCCATAGATCCATCGTACCGGAAATTAGCAACACCAGTTCAAGATCAACATCTCATATTCCAGAAGCATCACAATCGTAACCTTCGATCGAGACACTCCTCCCTTGAATCGCTTGAGAAGCTTTGCTCCGTTGTATCTTCCGCAAACTCTTCCACAAAACACCATCATTCACGATTTCAACCACATTTTAAAATCTAAACATGACTCTCATTTGTGCACTTCTTCTATCATAGTTTTCACCTTTGAAAACTGATAGATTTGCATAAAATTGCTTTGAAATTTTAGCTTCCATTTGCCATTACAAAAGAACTGAATTGAACCATAATCTATAATACCAGTTTGTTGGAGCAAATATGATGAACTTTATGATGAAGTAGAATACAGTTAATGAGTTTTGAGGAAACTTTATTACTTACATTACAAACTCACCTCATCTATTTATACATGATAACAAACTTTGATAGTAGTTTCTAATAACAAACTTAACTAATCAATCACAAACTCCTAACAAACTAACCACCTTGCTTAGTTATCATACACTTACCAAACATGAATTATCTCTACAACAAATCAATCAATTGTAAATCATACAATTGAAATCAAATTGTGAAGATTTACAATTCAATAAATAAATAAAATTGAGGACAACAGATAGAGTGACTGAAATCACTCTGCCGTCAATCACTATTTGACGAGAGGGAAACCATTTCTTTATTATATTTACAATTGACACAATCATTATTCAATCTTAATACCATTCATCTCCATCTTCTTAAGCATGCTTGGTCTTTTATATTTCTTCAACAAAAGAGAAGAACAAACAACACTGATGGAAGATGCAGCCATTGCAGCTCCAGCAATCCAAGGAGGTAACCGAAATCTAGTAGACGGGTAAAGAACACCAGCAGCAATAGGAATTGCTAGAATATTGTAGCCAAGAGCCCAAACATAGTTTAAACGTATGCGCCAGAGAGTTTTTTTTGCAAGATCAATGGCTATTATTATATCTTCCAAGTTACTCTTCATTAGAACAATGTCTGCTGCTTCTATAGCTATGTCTGTTCCAGCACCAATTGCTATTCCAACATCAGCTGCCACTAATGCTGGTGAGTCATTGATCCCATCTCCCACCATTCCAACCGTGTAGCCAGCATTCTGCAAGCAAGTAAGTCAAATCATTACTAGGGTAACCATTTGTATTAGTGTCATATAACAATATGCGTCTGACACTGGACATACTTTCAATCTGAAGTGTCGGTAAGAACATAGTTTCATAATATAATAACATGATTATAGTTTGTACCTGGAATTCTTTTACTTTAGCAGCTTTAGTCTCAGGTTGAGCTTCTGCCATGACAGTTTCAATACCAACTTGTCTAGCTATAGAATTGGCAGTTCCCCAGTTATCACCTGTCACCATTATGCTTCTGATTTTCATGGATTTTAGAATAGATATAACTTCTTTTGCATTAGGTTTCAATGCATCAGACACAGCCAGAACTCCAACAATTTCTCCATCCAATGATACTAAAATCCCAGTTTGAGCCATAGTTTCAGCTTCTGCTAGTACTTCTTCAGCTTCTACTGAAATAGCTATGTTATGATCAAGCATCAGTTTTTTATTACCAACCATAATTTCCTTGTTTTGAACAATGGCTTTCACTCCATGTCCTGCAACAGACACAAAGTCTTTTGCTTCGGGGAATGAATGATTCTGTTCATCTTCTATGATATTTTTGGCATGATCCACAATGGCCTTTGCTATTGGATGCTCACTATTCACCTAATCATATAGATATAACAACAAACATTATTGAATAACTAGAATTAACATTTCACATTCAAGACATGTCCAGTGTACGTGTAAGTATCAGTGTTGTGTCCAGTGTCCATATTTGAGAATATTTCATAGTTGAATAATAATGTTACTTGAGATATTCAAATAGTTATGACCAATAGAAGAAGTCTTGCCTCTGCTGCAGCTACAAATTTATAGAAATCTTTAACTGACATGTTTTTGAACAGTTTTGTAGTTACAACCACTGGCTTCCCAACAGTGAGAGTTCCTGTCTTATCAAACACAATGCAATTCACCTGCAAAATTGGTAAGTAGCAAGTGAGTATTCTATTGTTGAAATGGTAAGTTGAGATAGCAATCAATGGCATTGATACTGACCTTGTGTGCACTTTCTAATGCTTGACCACCTTTGATCAATACACCTTGAGTTGCACCAACTCCAGTACCAACCATGACGGCTGTAGGCGTTGCTAGTCCTAGAGCACAAGGGCATGCTATAACCATCACCGAAATTCCAAACTGAAGTGCAAGCTCAAAACTATTCATTGAAGATGGTATCCATGATTTTGGATATGTATGTAACTTTCCAGCTACAAACCAACAAATCCATGTTGAAAAAGATATCACAATGACCTGTAAAAACAATTACTATTAAGTATATGAAAAAACACACACATAAGTTTAATTTCTATTAGTAATTTAGACTTACTATAGGAACAAAGTATTTAGAAATCTGGTCTGCAAATTTCTGAACTGGAGCTTTAGCCATCTGAGCAGACTCAACAAGTCTAACAATCTGAGAAAGTGCACTTTCTGATCCAACTCTTGTTACCTTAACATGCAAAACACCATTCTCATTCACAGTCCCACCAATCACCATATCACCTTTTATCTTAGCAACAGGCTTTGCCTCACCAGTTATCATACTCTCATTCACATGACTTTGACCCCAAACAACAAGACCATCCGACGCTACTTTTGCGCCCGGCACAACTTTGATCACATCATTCTTCTGTATCAACCGGCTGTCAATCTCCCGTTCGCCGATCACATTTCCCTTATCATCTTGAGTTAATAACATTGCTGTATCAGGGGTCAAATCCATAAGTTTAGCAATAGCCTGTGATGTTCTCCCTTTAGCCAACACTTCCAAATACTTCCCAAGTAGAATAAAAGAAATAAGCATAGAACTTGTTTCGAAAAAATCACTTCCTTTAAAATGCGAAGAAAAAACCGTTCTTCCAACAACATAGACAGAATAGAAATAAGCTGCATTTGTTCCCAAAGCTATCAACACATCCATATTTGCATAACCTTTCCTCAAAGCCTTATAAGCACCAACATAGAATCTTCTCCCTATGATGAACTGTACCGGAGTCGAAAACTCCCACTTTAAAAGCAATCCAATACTCAACATATTAACAATTTTGATTTCTAAAACATGTTTAATCCCAGGTATATACATAAGAACCATAGATATCAGAAAAACCGGAATAGTAAAAGCCAAGCTCCATATTAACAACTTGAAGTGTCGATTAATTTCGTCTCGCTTATGTGCTTTACTTCCTCCATCATTTGAAAATATAGTGGCTCTAAAACACCCTGATCCTGTAGACTCAATGGCTTCAATAAATGTTCTTGGTCCAGTTACATAAGGTTTATAAGTTAAGGTAACTCTATTAGTATCTTGATATGTGTCTATGGTTTCAACACCTTGGAGTGATCTAAGAGAATGTTCAATAATATTCATTGATTGATCATTTTTTATGCCATCAATCTGAAGTTCGATTTTACTAATGTGTTCTCCTTTGCTTATTAATATTGGTTTGAAACCTGTGTCTGAAATGGCTTCCATTATTTGATTGTAGCTTATGATGTTGGGGTTGTAATGGATTTCTGCTTCTTCTGTTGCTAAGGCTACTTGTGCTATTTGCACCCCGGGAAGGGATTGAAGAGCTGATTCGATGTTGGAGGAACAAGAAGTACAAGTCATGCCACCTATGTGTACTCGACATATTTGTAATGAGGTGTTGTTTGAACTCTCTCCCATGGATTTGGCTTCGAATCCAACATCTATAATGGCTTCACGTATCTTGTCTTCCTGTGTACAAAATGTGTTGTTATGTATATATTTGGACAATATTGTTTAAAACTGCGTAAAGAGAGTTTTATGTGTGAAAAGTGATGTATGAAATTGAAATGGGTGTGGTAGGGAGAAAGTGGAGCATATCGTATCATTAATAAAGTGCAACAATGACAACCATTAACGAAAATCAGCCAAAGAACTTTATTTGTATGATGATGAGGTAGGACACTTTATTATTTTCAAAAAGAAATTGAGAGATCTATTTGATAACCTATTAAGGTTTTTTAATATTTATATTTAGAATCGTACCCATGAATAGTTATGATGTTATGATAGTGTAAATTTTTTTTTATACGTGTGTGAAGTAGCAACGACTATAAGGAGGAACATAAACACTAAACACTAAAGAATGAGACCTCGAAAGACATATCTAAATCAAAACAGAAAAAAAATACAAGCAACCAACAAAAAAAGGCAATGTAAAAAACAATTATCACCACAAATTAACACACAACTAAATAGAGCGGCAAGTCAAATAGACGCCTCTTTCAAACTAGCTAAAGGAAATCAAGGAAGGACCAACATGACACTCAATACTAGCCAAAACAACCAACCTCACACACCACCATATGCCCAAGCATTATAAAAGACCCTCCTCTCAAGCTTTTTGGAAAAAGGAGTTGTAAATCAAAATTTTATAAACCCACTTCTAGGAAGAACTTTTAATCATGTTCACCCCTTGTTCAACTATTGATGTTTTTCCTAAAAATATAACATCATTATGTGCATTCCAAATATATCAAATCACTAAATGCTATATCAAAGTCAAGCCAAGCACAATTCTCTTACCCCTCCAAATATCCCAAGCCCATTAAAAATATTGTCAATACATTAAGGAAAATCACTCGTATCTTAATTACCTAAAGACATTATATCATATATATATGGCAACGCCACATATGGAGAAAAATGGTCGATATATTCCACCTAGCTATCACACAAAACACAAGAAGTAGCATTAGAATTTTCAATGACTATCCACTTAAACGGATATAACCTAATAGGAATCTTATCTTAGAGAAAGTTTAGGAGAACACAATAACCTTTAAGGGGTTCAACTCCTCCATCATTTATCCAACACCTCCACTATCATAGTAGGTATATAATCTTTACCAAGATCAGAGACTATCAAGACAATATATGCCGACTTGATCAAGAACACGCCCTTAGAGTCAAACTTCTATATCCATGAATCATTCTTTAGGCATATAACCTTCCTTAGCAAGTCTTGAAGTAGAGCGTATAAGATTCCCCTCCCCCAAATAAAAATTATGTCACCACTTGAAATATCAACCCATTCACCCCTCACCCTGATTAAAGGATCCTATGCGGTTACCCTTTTAGGGCTTTCCCCCCCACCGATTGAATCGGAGGGTACCTACTCTATAATAAATAAAATTCTCAGCCATGTCTATAAAAGACCCATCCACATTAATACCACAATGGAAAATTTTAGAGAAGTTTACTTGTAAGCCCGATGCGAGCTCGAAACAATAAATGACAATCTCAATAGTCCAAATGTTGTTCCATGCTACCTCATCCAAGATAAGAGTTTCATTAACATATTGAAGGTATGATGCCACCAGATCCACACATCCCATCTTGAACCCAAGAAAAACCCTAAAGAGATATCATTTGTCATCAATAAACTTTGTACCCCCACTACCAAAAGGAAAAGGAAATGGGCCTAAGAGCCTTCCCTTCTTAAGCCTTCTTTGAATATTACTTTCCTAAGTTGGGAAATTTTTGACCAAAACCGAGGGGCTCTCCAAAATAACACAAACTTTAATCCACACTCTCCATTTCACACAAAAACTTAACCTCCTAAACATATACTCTAAAAAGGACTAACTAAAAAAAATCATAGGTTTCTTAAATCCATATTTGAAGATTAAGTAATATTTTTGCGACTTATAAGTCAAATCAATAATTTCATTCATAACCACGAAACAATCCACCAATTGTATGCCTTTGAGGAAGGGTTATTGATTGGTGGACATAATCATATATGTAACTAAGGCTAACCTAGTTGTCAACACTTTGCCCATCAACTTATACAATGGCTAAAGAAGAGAAATTATACCAAAGCACCTAAAAGAAATGGAGGAATCCACCATTTGATTGAACATGATACAATAGGATTCTAGGATCCTAAACATGGGGACATTGACAAAAATATTGATCAAACATAACATACACAATTTTCCTAAGGGGATCCTATAACTTCTTAAAGAGGATAAAGTTAAAGTCATATGTTCCCCAGACTCTTGTTACAATTTAAAGTAGATATAACCTCATCCACTCGACCAACAAAAACTTATAAGTGAGAGACACATTGTCGTCAGAAAGAATATTAGGGAAGTTAATCCCATCCAAAGTCGACATGCCCAACGAAAGTTCGAATTAGTGAAAGATAAAATATATCTTAATATTTCCTTGAACATTATATATATATATATATATATATATATATACAAGATGGGCCAAAATAGAATTCCTCTATCGTCCCTGCTTCACACAAACATCGAAATAATCAGTGTTTGTGTCCCCTCCTTAATCCATCTCAAACGAGACCACTGAAAAAATGAGAGTCTCGACATCTAAAAAGCTCAAAGATCTTACCATAAAATTTACTTGTGTCCAACAAATCCCAAGATCCTCCATACACTTAACAATCCTAAATTTCAAATTATAAAATACCACTTTATTATTGGATTTAAACACCTAGTTTTGAGGGACTTCATATTTTCTCTACATACACATTCCATCCAACTCGAAGAAGAATTTCCCCTTAGACCACAATACCAACTTCGAGAGAAACATCGGTTTTCCAATAAAAGTTAATGAACCAAAATAGTTTAGGCCCCCACAATTGCAACACATACTTAAAAACAAGAGGGTGGGGGTTATAATGATCTCAAGAAAGGTCCCAAAGACTCCTAGGGCCTCACATCTTCCCAATAATTGAACACAATTATACGATTCAACATAATCATTACGACCCTATTAGATCGGTACCAAGTGAATTGCTTCCTCAAAATTTGGAGGTCAGACAACCCCATGGATACAATAACGTTACAAACTCGAAAGATTTGTCTAACGAACTTAGTTGAGACCCCTCTTTCGATTATTTTCTCCCATTGCTTGAAGCATCGAACTAAAATAATTGATAATACACCAAACGAGACCCCTAAGTCTCACTCAAATCCGCACAAATGAGCCCACACAAACCTTTAATTTGGCTGGGCATTTGGAGTAGACGTTAACAATAAAGCATGGAATTTTACTAACTCCTACTCCGAGCATACCACGAGATAACTAGGTCTAGAGAAGGAAAAAATCGTTTTCCTTTAGTAATGCACCAGATAGAGAAAAGAATACCCTTGCTACACATAGTCAGAGTGAAACTCCATTCACATAGAGTTACCCCAAAAAAAGTGACAGCGTCTCGTCAACCATACTTAACTTCGACTTCTACATTGTTATCCATAGAAAAAATTGTATTAATGTTGCATTGGAATTGTAAAGTGACTTATAATTTGGGGCAAATTTTTTCTCCAAAACGTCTTATAATTTGGAACAGATGGAATAAATGACTGGCTAATAATAGATAACATCACTTAGTTCCATATTCGCCTTTTTCAGAGCATGTATCTTGGAGACACCTCGGTCCATGTAGACGACCACGTAAGCATTTTACGTGTTGTTTGATAAAATGTAATGACATAAGTTAACAAATGAATTGCTTTTAAGCATGCATGAACCGTTTGTTTCAATTTTTTAAAATGATTTTTACTACGTTATACTACCTCCGTTCCTTTTTATAAGAGAAAATTCACTTTTTAGATTCATTAAATAATCAATGTATCTAGTCTATAAAGAGACCAAATACATTAGTTACTCAATGAACCTAAAAAATGACTTGTCTCTTATAAAAAGGAACGGAGGTAGTATATTTTTGTTTAAACAAAATTTACAATGTTTTTTTAATTTAAAAATAATAAATTAATTTGAATAGTTTTTTATAAAATGTTATTTTAGATATTTTATCATTGTATTATAACTTTTTTTTATATCAAATTTTAAAATATTTTTTAAATTTATAGTTATTTTGAATAGTTTTTCGTAAAAATCATTATTGAGATATATTATTTTAAATAACTATGTAATTTTGAGTATGTTTTAAACTTGAACAATATAAAGCTATGTTACTGCATGTCAAAATTAGTCTTTAATTTATAAAAAATGAATTAAAGAAGTTCATAAAAATTATTTTTAAAAATATTTAAGAAATCTAGTTTTTTTTTTTAAATAAAACAATTAGACCGAATTTCAAGAGTATAATTTTCAATTCCTTCCAAAAATTCATGAACCATTCTTCTCTCAATTTGAAATAAATTTGATGTCTTTGATTGTCTTGTCTATATCTTAATTGATATAAAATATTGACAATCTCCATTTCTTAAAAAAGAAAAACACATATTTTGTGTGATTAACCATTGCTAGCTTAACAAATAATTTTATTAAATATTAAAATATTCAATCAACTAGTTTATCTATATATAGTCATCCATTATACACTAATTTATCATGTACACTACTTTTTATCAAATTAATAACGCCCGCCTCTTCAGCTTCCTTTACTAATGCAACAATTATTTAATATATAATTATTCTTAAGAGGCAAGATTCGAACACTATGAGTTGTTATTCTTATAGGAAAGATCCTCATTTTCTCAAAGAAATAGAGAGGTTCTTTAGTTATACGGTTTTTGAGCATATGAACATAAAAAAACATACAAATGAGTATGAGACTTTTTTTTTTTCATAATATGTTAGTATAAATTATATTAGGTATCATCATTCTATCATGTCATATAAATTATTTAAAATTTTCAATAAAATTTGATAGGATAAAACTATTTTACATGTGCATATTTTTTTTTCTTCCTAAATTATATATATTGTTGAGATTGAAATGAGTATGAAAATACTCACATTAACTATGGAGGGATAATATTGAACCTGAGCTTTATCATTCAAGACATCAACAACTGCTTCTCGAATTCCAGGTAAGCGTTTGATGGCTTTCTCAACAGATCCAGCACACGCAGCACATGTCATTCCCATAACACAGAAAACAACAGTTATGGCAGCCTCTGATCCTTCCACCACCTCCGGTGACGTTCCTTTCGGATATCTCGTCATCGACGGATAGTGTGGTTCAGGTGACAGGTTCCCACAGCAATTAATGCAGCCCTCCATTTATGCACTCCCAACCTTCAAATTTTTTGCCCATATTAATCAAGCTTTTTAATGTGATATGATGTAGTGCATAAATTCTTTGGTTCCTATTGTTGTTGTATTTATAGAAGCATCCAATGATAAAGGAAGGAAAGGAAATAGAGGGTGGGGACATATAGTAGTATAAGAACCTTATTTTATTCCCATTGATGGCCTTTGTTAATGCTATACTCCTCCGTCCCACAATGAGTGACCCATTTGAAATAAAATAGTGTCCCAAAATGAATGATCCATTTCAATTTCCAATACACTTTTTCCAATTTTACCCTCTAATTAATAAAAATTTCATCATTTCCAATACATAATAGAGACACTATAGTAAAAACTTTATTCTCTCTCTTACTTTTATACTCTTTTCTTAATATGTGTGAAATGACCCAATGGGTCACTCATTGTGGGACGGAGGGAGTATCAACTAACTTGTCTTTCTCCCAACTTGTTCCAATTCAGTTACATCATCAAATTGTGGCGGAAGTTTACTTTTTATATGACAGATATTGCTATATAAAATAGGGAAGACTTTTGGACTCAAAAAACAATTACAATTATTTACTGTTCTCTTGGAAAATCAGAATTGTTCGAAGTAAATTTTTGATAAGGGTGGTGCATATCTTTGATACGACACGACTAGATTTTAGACTTGTGCCTTTAATAATGCCTACTTTACAATTTTATTTTTCCGATAACTTTTGCAAAGCAGAATTAAAACGGACGGAATGAACAGACCCGTTTACCATTGCTCCTCTTCGTCCTTCCATTTAATGTTTTTTAACACCATTGGTTATTCAAGATTCAATTTACATAACTCTTTCTTTAAAAAAATTTAAAAGTAATTACTTTGTTAATAAAAAAATATTATGTTTGTTGCTTAATTAATTTACCATGTATTATTCCTTTCACACAAAACAAAACTAGAAATTAGCATTTTAGAAAAGAAATAATACACCTTAAATTAAAATTTAGGTTTTGTTTGAATTGATGGAATAGAATAGAGCGAAATGAGATGGAATAACATAATATTTTATTGTTTGGGTAATTTAATTAACAATGGATGAGGCGTAGCATAATGAAGTGGTATAAATTTTATTTCATTCTATCACTTACTAGGATATTCCTTCCCTTTTGATTTGGGCATAATGAATAACTTGCTTTGTTTCGTCCTAAAATTTTCAAATAATAAAATGATATCTTAGTTCCGTTCCGCTTCAATATTCTATTCTACACCGCTCGTTTTATTTTATGATATTCAAACAAAACCTAAGGTATTATTTTAGGATTGATTAATACAAAACTATAAAATTACAACTACCTTCAACCACCATTGAGGCATTAATCATTGATTATGATACTTATTGTGTTATATTCCAAAGTTATTATTGTTTTAGAGGATTTCCCTATGATTAGGCCCATTCTTCATCATTCTTAAAAATGAAACCACTTTAGTATATTTGTGTTTAGACATTGAATAAAAAGAATTTTTGTTTCAACTCTTATGTCTTTTCACAAATCTTTGGTGAAAACTCAAAAATATTCTTAAATTTCAGAGATTCGGACGCACCCATTTCACACAAAATTGAACATAAACGAGTGAACCACCCTCATTATACATAATTATAGTCCGGAGTTGCATCTCCGAACTTGTATCTTATATACTTCAAATCAAGGTGGCAAAAAAGGTGGTGGCCCGTCAGGCCGACTCGCGCACCCGCAAAAAAAAAATGCGGGTTGGTTGGAATTTTGGGTCCGCCGCCTACCAAAGCCCACCCTACCAAATCCACCGTCAACCGTAGCCCACCCTGCCAAAGCAGCCGCTCCACCAAAGCCCACTATTCTTTTAGTTAATTCTAATAAATTATTGATGATTTTATTTTATACATTTATTTGTGAATATATATGCAATATTTTTTAAGTAAAAATTGTTAAAAATATGTTTTATAAAAAATTGTTCTAAAAACTATGTGAAAAATGTAATTGAAATGTAAAAAAATTTATTCATCTATTAAAAAAGATAAAAATTAAAAAATTGGCGGGCTAGGTTCTTATTGAAGGAAAATCGCGATATAATACGCAGCGGAAATTAAAATTTTCCTTTAGTGATCCTTACGAAAGGGCATGATCAGTGATAGAAACGGTAACCTCTTGTGGCGATTCAAAACTTTGATGTCGAATCGAAGGAGTGATCACGAGCGTTGATGAAGAAAAACGCCTCTACTCAGTCCACACGAACAAATCCCTTCAGTCTCAGTGCTAGCTGATACGAATGAAGGCTTTGAGTGAGAGAGAAGAAAATACGCCTAGGATTTCTCAGACCGAATTTTCATCAAGTGAAATGCTTCAGCACAAGGGTTCTATTTATAGAACCACTTGTGTGGACTACAAGCTAAAAGCCCAATTAAAGCTGCAAGCTAAAAGCCCAATTAAGTCATATATCACTTAAGCCTGTGGTACCTTACCACATTTTGAATTCACTTAAGTGCACCATACCTTATGGTGTTCCTTATTTACTCGGTCTCTCATCAACCTGCCCTTATGTGTGTGACCCTGTAGGTTTTCGTGACGTTGGAAATTATATTAAATCACACATTTAACATAATAAACAGTGAGCGGTATCTAGCAACACATCACTGCTACCCAAATCACGAAAATGTCATGTGATATGGCAAAAACCTTTTCGCGATAAAGCTTGTGTGTACAATTATCCTTTTGCCATAAGACATTGATCCTATTATGCAGGATGGGAAAATTTCATCTAGGTCACTCATGTCCCTCAACATGCTTTGTGAAATACCAATAAACTATCTTTATGGTCATCCAGTTACAAACAACGTTTGATCAGCAATAAGGCACTTGACTCTACATCTAGGGTCCATTGTGATTTCAGGTCGAAGGGTGGTATACGCTACTTACCACCATGAGAATAACTCATGACACTTTGCATACAATTATATGTAGTATTCTCATAGCGGGTCAATATAGTATAAATATTACTCCTAATATTTTTACCTGTGTCAAGACTTGATAACTCCTTATCCATGATCCATGAGATGTGATCATTAGTCTATCTTCATAATAGTCTTGATGCTTTAATGTTATCCCGCTTCACAATAAAGCTTGACTATGGATACTTTAAGAATAGTGTCTTTATGTTTAATGAGATCTCAAGATTAAGTCGCACTTAACATTTCATTGAACAGACTAACTATTCTAGGGACTTTATTATTTTGGAAAAACAAAACATAATAAAGAAATACCTTTTATTATTAATAAATAATTCGATACAAGTACAAAAAGTATTGGCCTCTAGGGCTTACACCAACACTTATGCCCATTTCAACTTGGCAGACATATGGCGGGGCGGGGCGGGCAGCCCGCTTTGCCACCCCTAACTTCAGAGATGTATATATGAAAATAGTTCTGATACTTCAAAACAGAAACAAAGACAATATGAGCAAGAAGTAGAAATCATAACAACTTAACATTAAATTAAAACACTCAACATTGCATATATAATTGTTAATATAAATTTAACGTTACATTTCGTTATAAACGGGTAGTTCATGGCGTTACAACATATTGATAATATCTTCGACGGATCTTGCGATCTTTGCATCCACTTCAATCAGATCCTTTGTTGCATAATGATGAAAAGTACTCCACATAACCTCTAAATCTTCATTCGTCTTCAATTCGAAGTTGGTGAAATATATCTCCACTTCGACGTTAAACGAGGGTGAATGATATTTGAGTTTGACAATTTTTCGATTTTTTAGATATCCGAAGAGAGTATTTAGTTTATATATCAGATCGGCGAGAGGTGTGCCCTTGGTGACCCTAAATTGAAGTGACGACTTCTCACAATTGAAACACAAAAATGCAAGGTGGAGATATATATTCTTTTTTTATTGTGATGTGTTTTGTAGAAAATATGGGATGAGAGACACCATATTTATACAAGTATTATATCACTTTGGACCTTAGAAACCTTATCATGTCATCAGGATACTTTTCGGAGATGCATATCCGAATAAACTTTATTATTTTATGGAAAAAAATGGTGTTCTCAGATATGCACATCCGATAAGTGTTCTGTTATGGAGGAGGTATGGAGTGTGAGAGAGATTATCATGCTATGTGGTGCTATATTCAATTTTCCGCTTGACATTTTAAGAGATGCTTATCCGAAATATCACTAAATAGTTAAATTATAAACCATTTCAATGAAAAATGCTTATTAAATAGATTCTAGAGTATTTTCGAAAATGCATATCCGAATTCATGTTAAATATATTCAAAGAAGTAATTTTGATAAAAATGGAATGACTGCTTGATTTACGAATGATAAATAAATTTAAAATGCGTTCAAAAATACATCTTTAAACACTTCTGGAATATTTTTAAAATTTTTGGAGATGTAAGTCACACTGTAAAAAAGATGAAAAAATTGTCTGAATAAATTACCTACAATTTTTAAAAGCACGTAGACATCGATTTATTATTAAACGGAACTATATTTTTTAGAAGAAAATTGTTTTTTTTTTTTTTGTGTAAGCAAGAATTTAATTAATGAGAGAACTAAGGGTTCTCCAACCTTGATACACAAGAGCGGAACAAATTCCGACAAAAAAACGATATTACAAACCAATTACAATTACGACAAAAATAAAATAGGATCTTTACTAAAGTCGTAAAAGCTACAATTGGGATCCGCAATATCGCCCAAAAAGGACCACCTCCATATCAAAATTTTGATATTCCAAACAATATTGTTAATGTTCCAAGCTTCGTTTCTAAAGCAAAAGCCGTTCCTCGTCAACCAAATAATCCAACAAGTTGCTAACCAAAACACCCCCAATTTACCAACTTTGATCCCTTTTACCCGCCCCATGACATACAATTCCATAAAGGAAGGAATACAATCGAACTCCTTCCTATTCGGGTAATCCGCCCACACACCAATTTCATTCCAAACAATTTTAACCACTTCACACTTGAAAAACAAGTGATCCAAATCCTCCGGATGAGAATCGCAAAATAAACAATTTAAGTTAGTAGTAGAGAAATTAATACCTCTATACACTAGGAGATCTTTCGTGGGAAGCCTATTCACAAAAATCCTCCAAGCGAAAGCTTTGATTTTAAAAGGGACATCCATCTTCCAAATCAATTCCAAAACCTCCTCATTCTTATTCAAGGGGCCTAACGGTGTTCTCAAAGAAGCGTACCACCGGTAACACGAAGACACCGAAAAGCCCTTTTCCGAGTCCAACACCCAACTCACGGAATCCGAATCATCTACCAACCCCCCAAAATCCTCCAAGAGACCCCTCAAGCCCGCCATCCTCGAAATCAAATTATTCTCCGCAACTTCCACCATGGAAATGCCTAAATCACCCCAAACCCACACCCCTTCCCGCCATCCTCCCATAACCGCTACGGATACTTTTTTCAAAGAAGATAACTCAAAGAGCTCCGAAAAAACATCCGACAAACTAGAGCTATTAATCCAACCGACTTCCCAAAAGGGAGTGCCAAAACCGTTACCCACTTTAAAGCTACAATTTGAAATTAAAGGATCCTTAAGAAAAGGGGAAAAAATACCAACCTTTAATAAGTCTCGCCACCAAAGGGAAGAAGAAGAGCTAGAACGAGAAACTCCTCCACATAGAATTTGCATTTTGATATCTCCATACCGAGCCTTCAACACCTCCCACCAAAGAGTCCCACCTCCATTAATTATCCGCCATCTCCACTTATTTAAAAAGAGCACAATTAAAGTCCTTAATATCTTTAATTTCCAAACCTCCTTTTAAATAAGGTAACGTCACCCTACTCCAACTCACCCAATGAATATTCCTCTTTTCGACCGCCCCCCCCCCCCCCCCCCCCCCAAAGGAAATTACTTTGGATTTTGGTGCATTCCTTAACCACTTTTGTCGGCATCTTATAAAAAGACATGAAGAAAATAGATAATGAGCTCAAAATAGACTTCAAAAGAGTAATTCTACCTCCAAGATTAAGGAACCGATTTTTCCACCCGTTCAAACGCCTTCTCATCTTATCCAATAAGGGTTGCCAAGTTGTTTCCTTCCTCGGATTGAAACCAATCGGAATACCGAGAAACTCAAAAGTACTACTTTCCAACTTACAAGAGAGGAATACTTTAGTTTAGAAGAAAATTGTGATGGGTCATACTTTAGTTTAGAATTTTTTTTTTTTGAAATGTTACAACTATAAAATATTATGAGAAAATGGGTGATGCACTGACAGTGTAAAAAAGTTTTACACTGTCAAGCAATCACGACCATGAATCAGAACAAGTCAGACTGTAATTTTAAAAAAACTTATATGACATGGCAAAACGATTTGTTTCTATTGGATGACAGTGTAAAACTTTTTTACACTGTCAGTGCACTACCTTTAACCTCAAATATTATTTATATTAATATGTAAATATACATAAACATTATATCGTCAAAAATTAAATTCTAAACTACTGATTAAAACACTCGTTTAACTCAATCAGTTCACATACTATATTGAATTAATTTTTTTTAGTTAAAAACACATATTTAACAAAAGTCTTATACAAAACTCTATATATTATTATAGTTGTTGAGATTCTAATTTTTTTTAATATATAATATATTATTTACATTAATATATAAATATTACTCCATCCCTCCCATATTATTTGTCACATTTATTCATTTTAGTATTTTACACATATTAAGAAACAATAATACATGAAAGAGAGAATATCGACTTTACCAAATTATCCTAATTAAGTATTGATACATTCAAATTAAAATTAATATTAAGTGATAAACAATAAATTATAAGTATCTATTAGAGGGTGCAATTGAAAGATTAAATATAAAATTGTCTTGGTATTCTAAAGTGACAAGTATTTTGAGATAATTTTTTTATTTTTAAAATGTGACAATTATTTTGGGACGGATAGATTAATAAATATTATCGTCAAAAATTAACTTTTAAACTACTCCCTCCGTCCCAAATTATTTGTCGTAAAGACCCACTTCACATAGATTAAGAATGTCACTTTACCAAATTATTCTGATTAACTATTGGTGTATTCGAAATAATATTAATATTAAATAAGAAAATAATAAATTAAGAGTATTTATTAAATGGTACAATTGAAAGATTAAATATAAAATTACATTGATAATATAAAGTGACAAGTATTTTGAGACAATTTTTTTTTAAATATGACATTTATTTTATGACAGTATTAATTATAACACCCATTTAACTTAAGTATTACAAATTGACATACCATATTGAATTAATTTTTTTAAGGATATAACATATTTAACAAAAGTCTTATATGAAACTCTTAACACAAAAAAAAAAAAAAAAAAAAAGAGTCTTATATGAAACTCCACTCTAGAATCATATTATTATGGTTGCTGAGAATTGAGATTCTAATTTTTCAAAAATACATGTAGATTCTTAGGGGATGTTGTGTTCCAATTCCAACTTCCAAACAATCCAATGAGTTGACATAACATAATTCTCTATTTGTCTCTTACACAATCATGCTGGGTGGCATTAACGTGTATGTTACTAAATCAAATTAAAACTTATAAAATAGACATGCATCTAAAAAAATTGATTGCTTCTATTTGAGCCCTTCTTCTTAATAGAATATGAGTACATGTTGCTTTGCGTTCACGGTTTCTTTTAGTAGTTTAGTTTCCACTCTTTTTTGAGAGGAAAATAAGATTCTTTTGTTAGTCCTGTACCATCATCATATATCACTAGCCAACAACTTGTAATATTTAGAGAAGACTTTGTTTTTTTATATTATCACATTAGTGTTCTATTGCCATTAACAATGTCATTAGCACGCCGTAACAAAAACAATGTCATTAGCACTTTTTTAATTAAGCAGTGTCATTAGCATTATTGAAAGTAACAAGACACCTAAAGAATGAGAAATTTTAAATCATTTTTATTTGTGTTGATAGAAAATTAGATCATGGTTAATGTTCAATTGGAGATTTTAGATATGGAGATTTCTAATAGACTTATTTTTAGACGGTTGTTCTCTTGGAGTCATCGATGTGTAAGTTTGAGAGGGCAAATGGTTTTTCTAAACTCAGTTCTTAGTTAATTATTTGTCTTTTTTTCTTTATTAAAACGGCACGTTAGAGCAATGTGTGTAAGGCTAAGTAGAACGATGGGTTGGGAGTCCGCATGTGATCTTTGTCTAGTCAATTTGACTCTGTTAGGAAAATTGTTGGAGATATAACTCCACACGCAAGAGCGGGTGAATTGTAGGAGTTTGAAAATCGATGGTTTGAAACATTATTGTTTTCAATTTTTCAGTGTTCAAAAACATTTTTAAGAAAAACTTTTGAATAATAGCAACGACAAGAAAATATGCAGAAAGTAAAGAGATAAGGGTAAAAAGATGACACCATAAATTATAGAGGTTCGACTAAATGAAGTGACATAATCATCTCCGTAAGACTTGATCTTGAGAGTATCCAATAATGATTATAAGCTTTTAATAGGTTAAGCTTACGAACCCCTTATACGTAAAAAAGAAATTTCAGGTTAACTTCTAACCAAACAGTGAACAATGAATAAAAGTAGTTAATCCTCTGATAACACTCTGTCATTGCATGTTTTTTGGTCAAGAAATAAAAGTAAAACACGACAAAGATGAGCAAATTTGAAGCACAATGGCCAAAGAATGATGCAAAAATCATTAAGTATGAAGAAATAAGGACTTAGTGAAATTTAGCTGAAAAAGGGAGCAAAAGCGAGCAGCGATAGACTTGCACACCCTACATCGCGCGTGTCATACCCCAAAATTTTCCCATCATATTTCAGTCCATCTGACTTTCAAATGCTCAAAGATATACAAGAAAGAAGCATGCAGTCTCTCTCCTAAACAACGGCCTCTAAATTAGGAGTTCTAATTAAATCAAGGAATTTGAACTTCTGATACCTCAAATGGATTCCATGGTCTCTCATAAGATTCAAAATAATCCTCATGCCAATTTTCAAGCTCTGGTTCAAAAGATTACTCACCCAATGGCTCGAACGACCAATAATCGACTAGTCGACCTAAAAGTCAAACTACGGTCAAATCACAGTCAAAGTTCCTGATTTTTGTCAACATTCTCATTTAGAAATATCTTTCATCATTTGATCAAGGATTGATAATGATTCATCAGGAAAATCTCCAAAATCATCAAAAACATAAGTTTCTAAATTAGGGTTTTTAAGGAGAAAGTCAACTAAACTTTGACCAGTCATAACTTTCACATGGAACATCCGAAATTTTCCATCCAAAGCCTATCTTGAAGGAAATTTAATTCTCTACAACTTTGTCTCTCACAAGCCAAGGCCAAAAATGCACCATTTGGGAGATATAAGCCAAAACATTACAGGTCCTTCTAAAGGATCGCAAAAAGTCATTTTTTCGCAAAGCTCATAACTTGAACATGGTGGACTCAATTGAGATGAAACCAAAGGGAGCTTTTAGAGGACTCTTTAAGCTTTCTAAAAAGTCCTAGAACATCTCCATATGATAAGTATTGAATGATTTATGACTGGTGCAAGTTGGGCAAAATTTGGAAAATGTGTGGAACTCTAATTGGCAAAGATTGAAACTTTTGAGTATTGGGCCATAATTATTGAGTCATCCACGAAATCCTAAGCCCAAAGGGAGTCCATGATTCAAATATTCTTTCATTTATATTTGATTTTAATGATTTAAATTCAAGTAAAAATCAAATAAATCATGAAATAATTATAATGAATGATTCAATCTTTTTCCCTTGATCAAAATCTGAGTAAATATAATTTAATGGCTGGAAGAAAATATGCAAAGTATAATTTGAGCCAAAGGAGAAAGATTTTATGCAAAAAATCAATGAAATCTTTCCAAAATTGTTTCTCATCAATCTACTTGATTCTCAAGCAAGAATATAACCCTATTCCCTTTCATTATAAATAGGGAACAATCAGAAACAATAGGGGACGAAAGATTGGAAGCAAAAACTAGGGTTCAAGGTTATACAAAATTGTTCAAAACTAGGGCAACTTGCATTCCTTCGTTTCATGCCGATTTAAGGGAAGACCAACATTCTATTTCGCTCCTGAGGTACCACAAGACAGGTCCAGGTAACTCATATGCTTTAATCACGCGTAGAACTCATGCATTATCGTTGGCAACTTCATGCGTCTTTTGCCATTCATGTTTCTTGCTTATTATTGTGTCTTACCGTGAACTAACAATATGAATGAGTTCCTGGAATCCATTAGATCAGGTTGGAACCATGGGACTGAAGTTTTAGCGCATAATAATAAGAACACCATTGCTAGGGCTTTCAAGCTGTCAAGCTTCGAAACCAAATTTTCAGGCCTCCTCGAACGAAACTAACCTCACCAATGGATTCAGGAGGTCCCATTTAGGGGGACAAGGTCTTGCTTTGCTGTTTATCCATGGTGTTTCGCAGGTTCCAAGAGTGCAGGACTGATCAAAAAGAATTGCAACAAAATCCGCAGGAAAGTTCCCAGCTAATTCCGCAGGTAATTCTGAAGGGTCTGAGGTTGAAGATGATGACGAAGCATTGGAATACATTGACCACGCGTGCATCGTTCTAATTGGTTAGTCAACAGACTGCTTTCCTCTCTCACTGCGTGGCATCAGAGTGTTGGCCGGTCAACTTTCTTACCCACTCTCTCTCTCTCTTTCTAATTGGATGGTCAAATAATATGTGGGCCTAGGCGGCTGTCAGTTTGAATGTCCCATTGGAATTTGTTTTTCCTATTTTACATTTTTGTTTTGAATATTAAACGACTAATAAGAACGGCGCGTGTGGTAATGCAGTCATGTTGTTAACCCAGAGGACCTGGGTTCGATCCCAGCGTCCTACAATACATTTTTCCATTTGTTTGTTTTCAGTTATCTGCAGATCCCACGCAACACTCATACGAGAGACCACCATGCAGCCTCAAACCTGAGCCATCAGATCTCTCGCCAACTAGATCCAAGGGCACCTGAAAGCGCTGTCTACCATGCACCTGCAGGAACCATACCACACAGGATCAACGCCCAGGTTTTTTTATTCCTTTTATTGCTTTTATTTTTTATCTTATAATCTATTTTTCTTTTCCTTTTAATTTAAGTTAGGTTTTCTTTACAATTTAATTTAGTTTTTTATATATAGAATTCTAATTTAGATTTTATATTATATTTATTAAAATAATTCTTAATTAATTAGGTTAAATAATTTAATAAATAATTTTAGGTTTAGCCTTTAAATTTCACAAACCTTAGATAACTAAGGGAAACCCTTATATAACTTTAACTATAGGCTAATATCAACAATGCAAGAGTTGTCTATTAACTATAAGTTTTTTTTTTATCCTTAGGTTTTAATCTTTGGGTTTCGTCTAGGTTTTTTAGCCATAAGGTTTTAACCATGTTTTTTTTACTATATTCTATTCGCCCTTTCATTCTCCTTCCTTTTATTTTCGCGCCCAATTCTTTCTCTTTCTTTTCTTCATTTTTCAGGGTTGGCCAAGATTCTTCAGCCACGCGCCGTACCTGTTCAAAAAAGCTAAGTTTCCATTTTTTATTTAAACATCATTTTAATTTTAATTTTTTTTATTTAAATAGGGTTTGTTTAAATAGTCGATGAATTCCACATACACTCACCTCCCTATTATTTTTTCTTTTAATTTTCAGAGTCGATCGAGGGTTCGGAAGAAGATCAAAGCGTCCAAGGATGTTTAAAACTAATTATTGATCCCTTTTATTTTTCCGCCTTTTAATTTCCCCCATCCCCGCAGGTGTTTATTGTAATAGCGTAAGAAATTTTATTTCTGTTTTTATTTTATTTTAATTGCGTGGTTAGTAAAATATGGAGTGCAACCATGAATTGAACGTAGAATCACCTAATTACAAGATAAATGTCATTGAAGTTAACCACATGATTGTGCACCCACACACCTTTAGGGTAACCCTTCTTGTTGCCTGTTGCCTTGTATTGTTGCCTTGTTGCCTTAATTATTATTGCCTTTAAATAGTCAAGTCCCTCGATTCCGAGGATACCTAAAGCAAGCGTTGCCTTCAAAGTTATTGAAACTCCCTCGATGTTGCCTTATAAAAAATGATTGTCCCAATTGCTAAGGTATCCTCGCATGATGCCTAAAAAGATAAAATGACTATTATATCCTTCCCTTAGACTACTTGCCTTCTTTATGGCATGGGACAGTCTTATGGCGAACGATAATCTCGATGACCCTTTAATATCCAATTGAAAGACTTCCTGCCCTCTTATGGTATGGATAGACCCTTTCGCCCGAAAGGCAAAAGAATGATTTTTTTCAAACTTAGGGTAGTTGCTATTAATTGCTTGCTCTATTTCAAATTCAAATTCAAATTCAAACTCTTTTTTCCACCTCTTTTCAAAATCAAATTCAAAAAGACTACGCTTATTTACAAGCTAAAGTTCTTCTTCGAAAATCTTTTCAAACAATTCAAACATTTCAAACAAAGTGAGCTAAGCAATTAAGAGCCATGGATAACCATGGATGCAAAGGGTGTCTTACACCTTCCCTTTGTATAACTTACCCCCCGAACTCGAAATCTTTCAAAAGGTCTTTTCCTGTTCTTTTAGACTTTCCAATTGGATAAAATAAAAGTCGGTGGCGACTCTTGCTTACCGCAACATTTCGATATAAAGTCAGTTCACCGTATTACAGCGCGCAATGCTATCTATGACCCAATGTAACACCTCAATTTAGATTATCTTGTTCAATTAAATTATTTATAGTTTTGTGTTTTATTTAGTTATTATGTAGTAATAATTAAATTAATTTACATGGTAGGGGTGTGCGACCTTGAGAGAATAGTGTGAAGAGTAATTAGAGGTTGGTAGATTTATTTAAAACTAGTGTCTTACCCGTACGTTCGCACGGGTACCCGTCGTTTTCGGGCATTGTGATTGAGAAAAATAAAGATATTAGTAAAATATTAAGTTTTGGGTAAAATTGAAAAAGTTATAAAAATAGTAATATTTTATTTGAAAATTATAATGAAGGAAAAGTTTTAAAATCGCAAATTCACAAATTATAATGAAGAAATATTCAATCAAATTATATAATTCAATTAATGATAACTATTTAATATAATTGATTAAACTACAAACTATTAGCCCAATCTCAAACTATCAGCTAAGGAGAATCGATTATTTTTGGCTAGCTAAGGAGAAAATTAATTATTTTAGCTCAATTATAGCTACAAACTATCAGCCCAATCTCAAACTATCAGCTCTCTCTTGTAGGCCAATGAGAAACCACTACAAACTCCATTTATAATAATGATTTATTCAAAATACATAATTAATAGAAAAATACTTTGACCAGTTACTTCATGTTCCCGTTAATATTCATTATTTTGATAAGTAACTTCGTATTCCCGTTAATATTTCAAATTTCTTCCCGTTAATTTTCAATATTTTGATCAGTAACTTCATGTTCTTGTTAATATTCATTATTTTGATCAGTAACTCCTTGTTCCCGTTAATATTCATTATTTTGATCAATAAGTTCGTGTTCCGTTAATATTCCAAATTCATTTCCGTCAATATTCAAAAAAATTATCAGTAACTTAATGTTTCTGTTAATATTCAAAAATTTATCAGTAACTTCGTGTTCCTGTTAATATTCAATATTTTGTCAATAACTTCGTGTTCCTGTCAACATTTATTATTTTGATCAGTAACTTTGTGTTCCCGTTAATATTCAAAATTTGTTCCCGTTAATTTTTAAAATTTGGATCAGTAACTTAATATTTTCGATACTATTCAAAATTTTGATCATTAATTTTGTGCTCCCGTTAATATTTAATATTTTAATCAATAACTCCGTGCTCCCGTTAATATTCAATATTTTGATCAGTAACTCCGTGTTCCCAGTAATATTCAATATTTTGATCAATAAACTTCGTGTTCCCCTTAATATTTAATATTTTGATCAGTAACTCTGTGTTCTCGTTGATATTCAATATTTTGTTCAGTAACTTCATGTTCCCGTTAAAATTCAATATTTTGATCAATAACTTCATGTTCCCGTTAATATTCATTATTTTGATCACTAACTTCGTGTTTCCGTTAATATTCCAAATTTGTTCCTGTTAATAATCAATAGTTTGATTATTAACGCCATGTTTTCGTTATTATTCAATATTTTTAGCAGTAACTCCATGTTCCCGTTAATATTATATACTTTGCTCTATAATTTAATACTCACATTAATATTCAATATTTTGATTACTAACTTCATGTTCTCGTTAATACTCAATATTTTGATTAATAACTTCATGTTCCCGTTAATATTAAATATAGTTTGATCAATAACTTTGTTTTCCCGTTAATATTCAATAGTTTGATCAATAACTTCGTGTTCTCGTTAATATTCAATATTTTGATCAGTAACTTTATGCTCTCATTAACATGCCATTTTTTATCAGTAACTTCATGTTTCTGTTAATATTAAATACATTTAATATTTTAATCAGTAATTTAATATTGCCTTTAATATTCAATATTTTGATTAGTAACTTCAAGTACCCATTAATATTTAAAAAAAAACTATTAATATTCAATATTTTGATTAATAACTACATGTTCCCGTTAATATTCAATTTTTTTCATTTACTTCATGTTTCTATTAATATTCAATATTTTGATGATATTTTTAAAACAAAAATAAATTAATTTTAACATTGTTTAAAAATATTTGATGATACTTAAAATATTTTATAATAACAAAAATCTTAAATTGACAAATTATAATGAAGAAATATTCTATCAAATTATATAATACAATTAATAATAAATATTTAATATAATTGATTAAACTCAATTTACAAATCAAATATATTATTCCATATATAAAAATATTTGAATCAATAGTTAATTATTCCTATATATAAATATTTTTATTTTGGAATTATTTATAAAACTATTTAAATCAATTGTAAACTTATTCTCGTTATTATTGAACATTTAATTAAATGTGTTAATATCAGTACCATATGTGCGTACCATATAATTACTTGTGTGTATCCGTAATATATTATTTTGTATTTGGATAGAATTGACCCATTAAAGTTTTAATGGTAATATTTCAATTATATTATATTATATATAGATAAATATATATTGATTATTGATGAACTTGTCAAGTTAAATTTTAAATTTTATAAATGACAAACAAATTGTATAATTAATAAAAAAATATCATATAATTTTGATATTATTTATTCGTATATTACTTATGTTTCATTCTATTACTATTTATTCATACATTACTTATGTTTCATTCTATTACTATTTATTCATACAATACTTATGTTTATTAACACCCATAGTTATTTTAAAAAAAATAGTCAATAGATCTAATATATTTATTTTATTTAATAATCTCTAAAAATTTATATATATATATATATATATATATATATATATATATATATATATATATATATATATATATATATATAGAGAGAGAGAGAGAGAGAGAGAGAGAGGCATATCATATGAGAATGCCTTCTTTATACGAGAATGTGAGAATGAATCTGAACCATTGGATTTTAAAATAAATGGTGGAGATTATGTGTCAATCTTTTTTTATCTCTCTTCAATCTTTTATTTTAATGACGGAGGAGAGAGAAAAAAGATTCACACATAATCTCCACCATTTATTTTAAAATCCAATGGTTCAGATTCATTCTCACATTCTCATATAAAAAATGCATTCTCATATGATATATATATATATATATATATATATATATATATATATATATATATATATATATATATATATATATATATATATATATATATATATATATATGAGGGATATATTTACGTAATTAAATGTGGAGAGAGAAAACTATTATTTATTATTTTTAACCATTGGATTGAAAAGAATTAATGGTCAAGATGTGGAGTAAGTTATAATAACTTACTCCTGGAATCTTATTATATATTTAAAATAATTTAGTAGTATTAGTAAGAAATCTTATTAAAGTGAAAATAGAAAATAGTTGTTAGTTTTTCTATACAGAGAATGACGATGGCACATGTTGTATTTTAAATATTTTGAAAATATATTTTATTTTTATAATAATAATTATGCATTTTTTATCAAAAAAATCGATACAATATATAAAAGAAATGATATGCCTAAAACATTTTATTAAAATATGTATCTAATAATATTTATCATTTTGTTAAATGAGAGGTTAGAAATCTTCTACCCATATGAAATTTGGTTTCAAAATTATATTGATAAATTCAGTATTTTGGAAAGTTTCTATTAAATAATTTTGAAGGAAATCAAGTGAGATAAATTATTTTTATTAATTTTTAATGATAATTTGATTCACTCAATTTTTGGTGATACAACATCAATATAAATGGAGTACTAAATATATTTGTAACTTGTTTATTTTATATCAATTAAGATATTGACAAGTAATTGATATGATTTTAATGTATTGATTCTATATCAATTAAATTATTCCAAACGTAATGATTTTAAGTTATGGGTCGTTAAAAAGGGTTTTATATCTTATAAAATTAGATAATTTAAGGTAAATCATACAATATTGTAAAAACAGTATAATTTTGTAAGATATAAAAGTACAATATTTTCTCAAATCTAGTAATTTAAAAATACATATTGCAAGTACTATAAGAATAAGAAATCAAAAGTTGCAATCACAAACATTAAATCATAAATTAGAAGTTGCAATCAATCAATCAATGATTACGAAAGATAATTATGATATTTAACTTTCTTATAGGTAAATGATTTATGTCTTTTCATTCTAAACTCTTTATTTACCTAAAAAAAAATGTACTGTTTTTTTCTTTATTCTTTGATTCTATTTTCTTATACATTTCAAAATTATGTATATATTTTTAATTTGTAATATTTTATTTATATTCTATCTTTACTATTATTTTTTTAGTTCGACCTTACAAAAAATAAATATCAATAATATTTTATAAAACTAACTTTATAAATTATATATACATATATATATATATATATATATATATATATATATATATATATATATATATATTGATAAACTTAATTTTTAAATTTGACCTAACTAAAATATTCTTTAGTATGAATTAATATACAATATTATGTTATTTATATATTATAATATCTATAATTTTTATAATTATTAAGATTGAATATAAATATCACTCAAACATAAAATCAATTAATCAATGAAATTTATTTATTAAAATTTGCAATAATATACCAATTATTTACATATCAAGAAAATAGGTGTGCTGCTTCATTATTTCAACAAACCATTCTTTAAAATCACGTTCAAATCAACATGGACTATTATGGATAAGAAGTTAAAAATTGAAAACACATTAAATCAAAAATCATAATAATAAATCAAAAGTTGCAATTAGATAAAATCAAAAATTAAAGTTGCAATCAATTAAATATGATTATTTTTTCTTTATTCTTTGATTCTATTTTCTTATACATTTCAAAATTATGTATACATTTTTAATTTATAATATTTTATTATATTATATCTTTATTTTTTGTTTTGTTCGACCTTACAATAAATAAATATCAATAATATTTTATAAAACTAACTTTATATATATTGATAAACTTAATTTCTTAATTTGACCTAACTAAAATATTCTTTAGTTCTATGAATTAATATAAAATATTATCTTATTTACATATTATAACATCTACAATTTCGATAATTACTAAGATTTAATATAAATATCACTCAAACATAAAATCAATCAATCTATAAGATTTATTTATTAACATTTGCACTTAAAATATAAAAAATTAAAGTTCATTCTATGAATTAATATAAAATATCATGTTATTTACATATTATAATATCTACAATTTTGACAAAACTTGCACAAGCATAACCCAATAACTTCAAGCAGATTCTCCATTGTATATTGACACCAGTCAACTTTATTTCTACTTCTACTGCTCAAACTTTCAAGGAAGTCAAAGAAGAATATTTATTTCAAACGAATCGTATAGACGATGTATGCTACTGTCTGCACCAGAAAAAAATCCAAAAGATATTTTCTATCAAGAAAAAAAAACAAATGTTAAATACTGGTCTGTCCATTAATAGTCGTGGGAATGGTAGAGAATGTGAAAGTATGATCGGTTATATATAGGAATGATAAAACCGTTTTGGAATGTGGAAGGAGGAGGGCTTGGAAGGAAGAAGGGTTGGAAGTTATGGATCGAAGAATAGAAGGTTGAGGTTGCTGATGTGGAATATTGGAATATTGTGGAGACAGCAGCTGATGTGGACAGTCCCAATGATCAAGAAAAGGATTATTTTATTAATTAAAATATTGTTTGTTTTTTTATTTAAATAAAATAATAAAATAAAAGGAAATAGGAGTTTGTACTTAGTAGAGATTTTGAGGGCGAGGTGGGAGTTATGAAAAAAGGTGAGGGTAAGGTACACTACAACGGAAAACTCATTTAACAACAGTTGGAAGAGGAATACCACCACGTCTGACAAACTGTTGTGAGGTAAGATGTGACTGTATGTATGATGCTTTCCACCACGGCCGTACGATCGTGATTATAGGATATGTAGCGCGTTACCTACAACAATGGTTGTATTACACAACCATTGTTATATGTGTTTTAAAAAAAATTAAAAATCCAGCAATAGAATAACGACAACAAAAACATCAAGAACAAGAACAAGAACAACATCAATATGAACAATAACAACAACAAAAAACAACAACAACAACAACAACATTAACAACAAAAATACCATTAACAACAACAACATTAACAACAACAACAAGAACAACAACAACAACAACATGATCAAGAACAACAACAAGAACAACAAAAACAACAACAACAACAAGAACAAAAACAACAACAATAACATTAATGTATCATGAGTAGTGATGTTTGACATGTCAGATCCGTGAAGAATAAGTGAAGAAGAAAAAGAAGAAGAAGAAGAAGAAGAAGAAGAAGAAGAAGAAGAAGAAGAAGAAGAAGAAGAAGAAGAAGAAGAAGAAGAAGAAGAAGAAGAAGAAAAGTTTTGCTTATGGAATAAATGATGTTTTCGAGTTTGGTTTAGAGGAGAAATAAAGTCTCGTAAGTGGAAGATGAAATTCGTCTAACTTTGTTTAGGGCAAAAGAATGAATAAAGAATGTTATTTATCTTGGAAAGATAAAATTGAGTGACTTTTTACCACGGTTGAAATTTCAACCATTGTGAAAAGTGACTTATAAATAAATAAAACAAAATTGTAGGTGCTAGGATTCGAACCCATGACCCTGGGTGACTTTTCACCACGGTTGGAAGTTTCAACCGTTGTGAAAAGTGTCTTCAAATAAACAAAAAACAAAATTGTAGGTGTTAGAATTCAAACTCATGTCTAGACACTACTTTTCACCACGGATGGAAGTTACAAACGTGGTAATATGTTAACAATTTTTAATTAAAAAAATATTGGCACCTGAATTTATAGATATTACCATGGTTCTTCAAAATACCGTGATAATGTGGGCATTGTTGTATATGCTTTTTGTAGTAGTGGTAGGAATATGCTAGTGATGGAATTAGGCTTTTATTTAAAAAGAAGCAAGTTAGGAGGAAATAATTTTTTTGTCAGTATGTAGAATTCTTGAGAGAAAAGAGAAAAAGAAGGCTAGGGCAAGAGGAAGAATAAAAGAAGGCTTAAGGGATAGAAGTTCAAGGATCTATCAACTTTGCTGACATATGATAATGGATCTATTGGTATATGTGTTAATCTAAATTGTAATGGTGTGTTATTGTTTTGTGGTTATGTTCTTAAATTTTGATGTGAAATTAGGTGTGTCAGTGTATGGATTTAAGTGCTTAATTCATGGGAGATTGATATGTTTATGTACATTAGAAAAATATTATTATATTGGTGTCATTGGAATGTAATTTAGAATGTTATAATTGGGGCTGGTTTAGAGTATAGAGGTTGGACATGGAGGGGATGATCGTAATAGAGAAAAGAGAGATTTTTGGAAAAACTTCGCTTACCAACCTATTGGCGACAATTCACAATGAAAAACAAAAAAATTGTATTGAACCAATCTATGGGTACAGTAACCATTATATTGGTTCGCATTGAGAAACTAAAATCTGTATTGGATCAATCTATTAGCTGCAATAAACAATTGTCGCACGCTCGCGAAAAATGAACAGAGTCGCCACCAATATATTTATCCCATAAGGGAAAGGAATATCAGAAAACCTAACAAAGGAAGGAACAGGGTCTTGCGACCAGAGAATCAAGGTACGGGAGTCGGTTACGCAAGGGGAAGGTATTAGCACCCCTCGCGCCCATCGTACTCGATGGTATCCACCTATGTTTGTTTCTATCTAAAGGGTGTATACTATGTCTATGTCTAAATGCGAAATGAATGCAAAATGTAGGGAAAATAAAGAATTGTACTCGCACGGGCCCTACCCCGCTGCCTACGTATCCTTTTCAGGAATCAGAGTTACCGTAGCTCGGCTAAAGATTTTCTGTTTGTTTTGTGTTTTTTAGTCGGGCGGAGTCAACGTTCACGTTCTTGCATAAGGGACGACCTACGATGCGTACGAACGGAAATGACATTGCCCTTAGGTGCCAACGAGGCCAAAGAAAAAGAAATGATTGGTTTGTGTCTTTTAGGGTAGATGAGTGATGAACAGTTCCCAATACCGGGCCACTCACCACTTTCTCTACTTTGTTTTGAATTTGAACCATTGTTAGGTGTTTTAAAGTGTTTTTGGTTGTGTATTTTTTAAGGGAGTTTACTTCGCGATTCGAATCACATAAAAGTGTATAATGATCGAGAAGCAGATTAGGGAATGAATCCCACTCACTTCCATCCCATTATGTAATGTTTGAGAAACAGATTAGAGAATGAATCTCACTCATTTCTCTCCCATTAATTAATGTTTGAGAAACAGATTAGGGAATGAATCCCACTCGTTTCTCTCCCATTAAGTAGCGACCGAAAAACAGATTAGGGAATGAATCCCACTCGTTTCTATGCCACTAAGTGATTGAGAAATAGATTAGGGAATGAATCCCACTCATTTCTCTATCACTTGTTTAATGTGATTCGCATCTTCCGTTTATTAATGTTTTAAAGAGTTGAAAAAGAAAAAGAATGCAATAGGGAGCTAGATCTAACATTCCAAACTAAGTTGTCTATACAAGTCTAAATCCTAATGTTAACATGGGATAGATCCTAAAAGAAGCATACAAGTGGTATATCAACATAGGCCTAAAATAAGGCCAAGAATAAGAGTAATAAAATCACACAAGCATCGTACAAAAATGAACATGGAAATAGCGCAAAGAAACAATTCAAGTATTAATGCGAAATTAAACTAAAACTATTATTATTTTGTGGGTTTTCTAATGTTAGCGATCACCTAAAAATCTAACAAAGTATTAGAGATTTTATCATGTTTTTATCAACTAAAAATAATAAAAAACTATTGTGAAGTGAACTAAGATCTAATATTGATTTATGTTATGAATTACTTCTAATAGAAAGCGGGGAGAAAAAACAATTAAGCATTGAAATATTCACAAAAGGAAGTTAAACTCTAAGCTAGTCACGAAAATATTCACAAGCAATTACATTTTTTATTCATTATTTAAGACTGTTTTCAATGATTAAAATTAACAAAGACTATCTACTTTTATTTACCAGTCACAATTAAAAGAAAATTAACAATTACAAATCTAAAAGAAACTAAGTATTTTCTAAAATTTTAATTAGTCAAGAAAAACTGTTTTTATCCTTTTTTATTCAAGCAAAAATGAATTAACAAACAAAAGAAAAATAAAAAGAAACTATCTTTGTATTTTTAAATCTGTCAACAGGGGGGTGTTCTAGAAACTAACATATGAACAAGGGTCTAGTTACAATGGCGCATGGGCCTAATCCATGGGGTGTGAATAAAAGGGGGCGCAAGGCCCATGGCAAAACGAAGCCCACACTCATACATCACTTGTCTTTATTCAGAATTTGTTTTATTCAATATTCAGCAAGTGCATTTTATTTATCAATATGCATATTGTTCATGTGCTATAGCCTTTAGTAAAATGTAACGTGTCAGCAAAGCATATAACATGCAATCAATTGGTCAGGTATTTATTTAAGTCATATAGGACGAAACAAAATAGATGAGCCAATCAGAATACGCCAAGCAGTGAATTAATGAGACAAAATACAAAAATAAAGGGGCAGTCAACTAATAGCACGCTACCACGTCAGCAGACGGAACCAGAAAGCATACCAAACAGAGACGCCGGAGCTAGGGCTCCGGTCGTCTTCCTCGGCCATCCTCCACCGGAGCTTTACCAACACCGCCCAGAAATGCATGAACCCGACATGTCTCGACTCGGATTTTTGCATAGATTCCAGATCCATCATTATTTTTCCCTAATTCTTTCTCTAACAGCATAACTGAACGCGTTTCATAAACCCTAACTTCAAGAAAACTCCATGAAAAAGCGAGAACCACACAGTATGCTAATCGTATTCTATTCGCACAATTTATACACTCAAGAAACTATTAATCCATGTAAGATACAACGTTCAGAGATCCACAAACAAATGCATCTAGCAAGCTCTATACGGACCTAACATGGAAGCTGAGAGTTTAGAGAGATTTAGAGATCACACCTGAGGGAATTTAACGTTTCCAGAAAGCTCCTTTACGCTCCGTTGTTCTTGACGTGAGCAGCGATGATTCTAGTCGATGCGAACCGTTTCGTTTTGCTTTCTTTGCTTATGGCGGTTGATAGTGATTGCTTGGAGTTAGTTTGATGATGGTGAAAGCTGCGTGCTACTGATGATGGTGGAAGAATGATGATGTTGATCAATGGAGATTCTCGGAGGTTGATAGTGAGGGCGGTTACGGTGGTGACGGTGGTGGTTGAAGTTTGTGATGGTGGAAGAGTCGCTGGTGGTGTGTGGCGGTGTGTGGTGGTGGATGAAGTTTGTTACAAAACGTAACAAACTTTTGAAGGTGATAGAGAGAGAAAGCGAACCGAGAGAGAAAGAAGAGTGAGGAGAGATTTTGAGAAGAGTGAAAAAATGGAAAAATGAGTGTGTGAGATTTTGTGTTATATAGCATGGGTGTCCATGGCGGTGCATGGTAAGGGTGGGTGTAGCTTATTCTTTTGCAAACTTAATGGGCAAGTATTATACATATGGGGTAGTTTTCTCACAGGTTTTATGGTTCAGCAGCTTGCATGGACAAATATGGAATGAACTAGTGTGCAAGGCTTGGCGTGTTGCAGCCACAAAATCATGTGTATGCCACACTTTGTAGGCTCGTATCTTCCTCCATGTGACATCATTTTGTTCACGTTTTTGCTCATTGTGTAGAGGGGATAGGAGTGAAGGATTATGGTGTTGATAAGTCTCTGAAATAAGGCACATACCTCACTCAAACTTGCACTTAAATATGATGATGCGCACCTGGAGATGACTTCGCGTGTGTGACCTGGTTTTTGCTTGGAACCTTGGCAAGACATGACTCGGTCAGGGAGCCACTTTGAGCCTCTCTATCTTGGTCCACGCACATCCAAACTTAATGATCTTGGGCTCATTAGATAGAAGGCATGGCAAAGAGTAGTTAAAGATCAAGCTTGCTCAAAATGGGGCCTTGTGGAAGGAGAACATTGAACCTGAAGTTGGCACACCATGTGTTCGATGATGTGCATGCGCATGATCTGGATTTTTGCCTTGGCTGGATGCTCGATCTGGTCAGTGCAAGGGCATGACTTTAGAGACTTATAATCCTCTCAATATTTGTCCAATTGACTCAATTCTTGGCTTGTTGGGAAGAAGACATGGCAAGGATTAGAATGATACCAAGTTTGCTTCCATGGCATTTTTGTAGAGCTCTAAAATTGGCTTGAGATTTGGCATGCCACGTGCTTGACGAAATGCCTGGTCATGACCTGGCTTGTGACTTGGATTGTGACTTGGTTTAAATGGATTTTCAGAAAGATCAGACCTCAATATCTTTTGACCCAAGCTCCAAATGAAAAATTATCCAACTACAAAATTGTTCACCTCCATGAGAGGAACAACTTTGATGTTGGAACTTTTCCCAAAAAATGCCATTTGACATGTGTAAATCAGTGCTGAAGTGGACTGCTCATCATGATTCAAAGGATCAAAAATTTTTCTAAGTGTTGAAAAGTTTCCATTTTTGTCTTTTTTCCATTTTTGGAAACTTTCTATCAAACTCCCGATTTTATCCATTCTTCGACTTTTCTTGACCGATTTTCCACCAAAAGTCAACATTTGAATAATTCTTCTGATTTTGACCCAAAAGTCAACTGTTCTGATTTTCTCTGATTATTGATGAAATTCCCGATTAAATCTCTTCCAGTCAAATCCAGTCAAACAAACACATCCACATAGTCAGTATGAGAAGCCTTTCACACATAGAAACCATTCCTGATTACCTGTTGACCAGAAAGTCAACTGGTTGACTTTGGTCAGAGAAACCCTGTTTTAAGGAACCAGATGATTTGCAAGCTTACACTCTTCAATCAATGCCCTGATTTGAAGCAGCGAGACACCCCAATCCAGGAGGACTTCAATGAACGTAGAGCCACATGATTATACCTCGGTTTTCTCATTCTCTGATCAAAATTCTTTGCAGCAGAGCTTTTTCTTGCTAGCCCTTGAATAACACCTATGATATGAATGCATGGGTATGGATTATGACCTAAGTGATGTATGTACATGAGTGCAAAGCCTAAGCCAGTTAGAAGTTAAAGGGTAGGACAAATTTGGGGTATGACAGCTGCCCCTATTTAATCGTCTTAAACCTGAAGGTGAGATTGGCGCTAGCCTTTCGAACATTCAAGGTAGAAGAAGATTAAATATCAAGACCAGAAATTTGTCCTGAAATGATGGCGTAAGCGTTGTCCTTATTTTTGTTTTGATATCTGCTGGGGAAAGAGATTTTTTTTTTCTGATGGAAATATTTACAGTGAGTCATTGGATGAATGGTGAGAGCTTGTAACGTAGCCCAAGGTGCCAATACAAGGTTCTCAAAGGAAATGTTTACTACATGGAAGTGGTCGGGGCAGAAGTATGTCTGGTGGGAAGGTAAGATAGACAAGTGTTTTAAAGGAGATACAGACGAGTATCGAAAGAATGACACATACGAGCATCAAAAGGAGATACAGACGAGTATCGAAAGAATGACACATACGAGCATCAAAAGGAGATACAGACGAGTATCGAAAGAATGACACATACGAGCATCAAAAGGAGATACAGACGAGTATCGAAAGAATGACACATACGAGCATCAAAAGGAGATACAGACGAGTATCGAAGGGATGACACAGACGAGCATCAAAAAGAGATACAGACGAGTATCGAAAGAATGACACATGCGAGCATCAAAAGGAGATACAGACGAGTATCGAAAGAATGACACAGACGAGCATCAAAAGAGATACAGACGAGTATCGAAAGAATGACACATACGAGCATCAAAGGAGATACAGACGAGTATCGAAAGGATGACACATACGAGCATCAAAGGAGATACAGACGAGTATCGAAAGGATGACACATACGAGCATCAAAAGGAGATACAGACGAGTATCGGAAGAATGACACGGACGAGCATCAAAAGAAGATACAGACGAGTATCGAAAGAATGACACAGACGAGTGTTTGAGAAGATACAGACGAGTATCGAAAGAATGACACAGACGAGTGTTTGAGAAGATACAGACGAGTATCGAAAGAATGACACATACGAGCATCAAAAGAGATACAGACGAGTATCGGAGGAATGACACGGACGAGCATCAAAAGAAGATACAGACGAGTATCGAAAGAATGACACAGACGAGTGTTTGAGAAGATACAGACGAGTATCGAAAGAATGACACATACGAGCATCAAAAGAGATACAGACGAGTATCGGAAGAGTGACACGGACGAGCATCAAAAGAAGATACAGACGAGTATCGAAAGAATGACACAGACGAGTGTTTGAGAAGATACAGACGAGTATCGAAAGAATGACACAGACGAGTGTTTGAGAAGATACAGACGAGTATCGAAAGAATGACACAGACGAGTGTTTGAGAAGCTTGATGGATGGACTTACTGGGGATTGGAATTTAGTCTTGAAATGATTTTCCAGGACAGAAGGCAAAGGATACGCAACACGGGGGTTGGATCTGAAAAAATTTTCCCGTACGAGGGAAGGAATCACGGGGGCTAGGGACGACTAGGCTCGGCAATAAGATGACAGTAACCACGGGGGGTTACGGGGATATGGATGCTTATGAAGCATAAGAATTACATTAATCCCTCAGGCCAAAGGCGGGGTGTAACTCTTCAAGAGTGGCAATCGTTTGAATCGCCACACACCAAGTATGATTATTCAAACGATTGAAAAATGAGATGGGTTGAACGCCCACCCTCATTCGCGCTCTAATCTGCACGCAGCATACGGGAAATAACCTTGGAGACAACGATTCTGACGAAGAAAGACATTGTATCCGGTCCATACCGGAGAGGGAATATGAGACTTCTTCCGGGGATTGATAAAACCAAGTATCGGCACCGTGGCTTGGGGAGATTTGTAGTGTAGTAGCAGATATCAATCGAAGTATGTAAGGACAACTTTTTATGTGGGGAAGTATCGTTGTCTTGAATGGATGCTGATTTGTATTATCTGGCTTATGCTTTGTATGCATGTTTGAATTTTTCTATGGCGTAATGCTCCATTTTGATGGATATGCTACGCTTTTGAGGATGCAATGTTATATGCAGTGAACACTATATGCAGGATGCCAAATAAAGGCATTAGTGAGGTAAACACCAGGGAGAATACCCTTAGTGTTAAAGACCATGTTGAGGTGCCAATAGATATTGGACTTTGATTTGTAAGATGCCCCTTCTTTGACCTGAAGAATAATTTCTGACTTCTCACCGTGTGCCACTGCTTGGAGGATTTTCAACTTGAGGGGATTCCCTCGATTCACCATGTCGGGGATGAGAAATTCAGATGAAGAGCCTTGATTAGGGAAGTAGAACAACTCTTAGGAGAAATAAACTCCTATGCTTGAGAAATGGAACAAACTCTCGGGAGAAATAAACTCCGTGCTTGGGGAGAGACCAAGTTTCCAGGAGAAATAAACTCCTATGGTTGGGGAGAGAACAAAATAGCTCAAAAGATTATGCCCCATGTTTCATGACCCATGAAGGAAATTTCCCTAAAGGATCCTTGAAGAGATTAGTCGAATCTCGACGTAACTGCCCCCAGATTGGTTGAACTCAAGAGAGCTTCCTCGACGTGATTGCCTCAGATTGGTCAAAGCTTGAAGAGATTTATCGACCTGATTGCCCCAAATTGGTCAAAGCTTGAAGAGATTTATCGACATGATTGTCCCAGATATGCTGAATTTGAGAGGTCAAACCTTGATTCAATTGCCCCTGATTAGGTACATCTTACTAGAATCCTCAAGCTCTCATTGTTTTGAAGTCAAACAAATATGGAAACAACTTTACCACGCTCAACAGAGTCTTCAAACTCTTCCCCTCAAGGTAATCAAGGAAAGCATTAACTGTTCATGCCCAACGGAGTTCTTTGAATAACTTGCCCCTTGATGGTCAACATTTGAGATGATTAGCTTTTCTTCCTCGGAGTTCTCAAGTCTCTTGTACTTTGACATGATCAAGTTACTCACTGATTCTCATCATGGTAATTTCCTTGATGTTAAGCACGTATTTTGTATGCAAAAGAATGTTAATTCTAAGAATGATGATTCTAATGCAAAGCCTATGTTAGTCTTGAAGTTTAAAGAAACTTTTTATGAAATGAGGTTGCGACCTCTTGTGACCGAATCACTAGTTGACACAACCTCGATTTTTGCATATGAAAGATAAAGCAAACATACGATACCAACATGGATATGAGTCTCGCTTCATTGGGAGTCAGTTAAACACTATCTCATCGGGGTGCGCTTTCAAAATAAACCCTACTTCAATTAGGACTTTTAAGGGTTGTAACTTGGCCAGGTTCACGGTTTTGGAAACAAAGGTTTTTAGGCTCAAAATTATTTGTACCCACCCCCTTCGTGATGTTCTCCATTCCTATGTTCAGTTAACTCGACATGAGTGTTCATTCCTCACAAGGAATTTGGGATGGTTGAGGAATCAATGAGGTTGTTTTTGGACATGGCAGTCACGCACTTTTATTCTTTGGTGTCTGGTCACACAACTTTGTTCTTTTGAGAAGGATTTTTATTTTGTAATCCTTGTTTTTCGCTTCTGCTTTCCCTAACTTTTGCCTGGACAAATTCTCTTGAATTTTATTTTGGAGTCCAGCGGGATGCCCTAACTTTTTGCCTAAGTCACTTGTTTTCAAGTTGTTGACTTAGCGGGCTCTTTTTTTTTTATTCTCTTTTTTTTGAACAAGTCGTGTGATATCGCGTTGCTCTCGATTTGTTTGAAAGATTGTGACTGCCTCATTCTTTGATTGATGAGGGATAACCATTGCGGTATTATCATCTCTTGATCTCTTGATGGAATAAGGATAATCATTGCGGTTTTGACATTCCTCAACCTTTTGAAGGATAACCACTGTTGTATCCTTAGATGCATACCCTTTTGGTGAGTTTTGAACACTCAATCAAGTTAAATGAACACTACCCTGCCCCAAGGTTAAAATAAGGGTTTTTTATGATTAGAAAAGAAACTCCTACTTCAAGGCTCAAAAGGGGTTAACGAGGGTCTATCTCCCTTATATCTCCGGTGTTTGGGGATTTGAAATAATGCCTGTACATCCTCAGTAGGGTTTTTATTCAAAAACACATGATTAGAGATTTTGCATTTTTATTTTTCATCATTCTCCCTCCGCTCTTTGCCTAAGCAAGGGATTAATAAAGTTGGTATCGTAATGCCAAAAACATTTTATGAGTGATAACGAATGGATTACTTCAAGACGAACATAAACAATGTATTATGATTTTCATTCAGAAATTAACAAGTTTTTACATGCTATAAATGCTTAAACAAACAATGAAATGTTACGAATGAGAATGCAATGAGAACTGAATGGCTGCCATTGTTGAGGAGACTTGACTCCGTCTGGACTTATTGAGCTTGAATACTTTCTGCAGTTCCTTCCAAATACTTCAGATTACTTCAAAAGAGAACTCCAACGAAGTCACCCATGAGTTGTAAATTTTTGCCTCACTTTAGGGATTCGAGCAATGCGAGTGATGCAATGCTCAAGATAAGAGTACGTCTTGCTTATCCCTCAATCGGGAGCCCCAAATATAGATGTTGGAGAAGTATTTGCCTTCATAAACAGAAATGATCTTGTATGGTCATCAAACTCGAGAGAGCTACTTATGGTGAAGAAGACCCAATATTCGTATCTTAACCAATTGAAGTTCCAACAAACAGGGGAGCAAATGGGAACAAGGCAATGGAATCACGTCAATTTGTTTCTCATATTCTTCTTGTCTCTGTTAACAAGCAAGGGCCACTGAGAAGGAAATCATGAGAAAAGGCAACTGAGTTATGAAGTAGAACCTTGAGGATGAGAAGCATTGTGAAGAACACTCTTGATTACCACACGGAAGAAGATTCTGACGAAGTCACATAGGAATTTGTAATGCTTTTAGGGATTCGAGCAATGCAAATGGCGCAATGCTCAAGATAAGAGTACGTCTTGCTTATCCCTCGATCGGGAGCCCCAAGCAACTTCCACACATGTACAGGAGATGATTACCTTTTTAGCTTCAATGTCCATCATTAGGAGTGAGAGTAAATGACCCTTGCGGCTTTTTTTTTGACATTAGGCGCAAACCAACAATTTCTAAATCAGCGGAGTCACGACTTTTTATGGCTTTCAATCTTTTCTCCAAGAGGTGGAACCTTTTGTTAGTTTCAATAATTGGAGACTTGCAGACTTCAATTCCCACATTGTTCTCATGATGTAAAGTCTCCTTGAAAATAATAGGAATCTCAACAGTATTTTAGACATTCTTATTCATAAGACCTCCTTCTGAGTGAGATTGACATTTGCATTTGGCCTTTGAGGAACTTGTCTCAATTCTTCTTGTCAAAGAGAAAAGGCTTGAATAACCTTCACACACTGATTCATGTTAGTCCCCACTTCTATTCTCGTCTCAGTCAGAAAACCTCACGGAGTTATTCCATTGTTAACTTTCAAGCACATAGCGATGAGAAGTCAATTTTGTTGCTGAAGTCAGAATTTGAGTAAAAAAGGCCCCCACAAGCTTCTGATAGAACCATGAAATGCATGATAGTATGAATGTATGTTTCATTTATGAGAGATCCTAAAGTCTTTTCACACACTTTCATTTGTCTTTTTTGGAATCAAAGCTTCTCTTTTTTTTTTTTTGTATAGAATATCTTTTCTTTTCTTTTTTGCTTTTTCTTTTTTTTTCGGAATCAAGGCTTTGTTTTATATGGAGTATCTTTTCTTTTCTTTTTCCTTTTTTCCTCCCCTTTTTTTTGGAAATAGACTTTAGGATCTTTTATAAATGGAGTGGATAAAACAATGATGTTATGCAATGCAAAGGTATGGGATCAACGGTCCATATAATCTTAGTAACCACTGCACAATCCTCTGAATAACTGATACAGGTCAAATGTCATGAGATCAAAGGTCCGACACCTTTTCGAATACCAAGAAAACCAATAGTCATCAACAGAACAGAATAGTCACCAACGGTACCTGTCATGTATATCCCACCCCACTCACAGGTGAATCTAGGTCAAGGTAGGTCCATGGCTTCCAGCGTTATCAGTTCTCCTGAAACACCATCATTGTCGCAAATACATGCCAACAACGGTATCTCATTTGAACCTCGACTGGTCGTGGGTCTCATGATCGCAATCAACAGAACCTGACATTCTGTTGGCGTCATGACTATCCACTCTATCCTAGGTATCCTATGTGTCACTCTGGCCTGGGTATTGGGCCTTTTACCTCATAGAACATCCCACCCAACCTGCAAACAGAGAAAATATGTGGTCCCCACGGGGACCCATAATATAGTCCAGATGCATGCGGAAAATAAACATGATATGCAAGCGGGAAAGTAAACAGGATATGCGAAACATAAAACAAATACATAAAATAAATAAATGCACGTATAGACAAAACATAGCACACCCAGTAAATAAACAAACAAGCGGATAGGCTAGGATCGACTCACTAAGGATGGACCAGCAACAGGTCTAGCAACAGTCCCCAGCAGAGTCGCCACCAATATATTTATCCCATAAGGGAAAGGAATATCAGAAAACCTAACAAAGGAAGGAACAGGGTCTTGCGACCAGAGAATCAAGGTACGGGAGTCGGTTACGCAAGGGGAAGGTATTAGCACCCCTCGCGCCCATCGTACTCGATGGTATCCACCTATGTTTGTTTCTATCTAAAGGGTGTATACTATGTCTATGTCTAAATGCGAAATGAATGCAAAATGTAGGGAAAATAAAGAATTGTACTCGCACGGGCCCTACCCCGCTGCCTACGTATCCTTTTCAGGAATCAGAGTTACCGTAGCTCGGCTAAAGATTTTCTGTTTGTTTTGTGTTTTTTAGTCGGGCGGAGTCAACGTTCACGTTCTTGCATAAGGGACGACCTACGATGCGTACGAACGGAAATGACATTGCCCTTAGGTGCCAACGAGGCCAAAGAAAAAGAAATGATTGGTTTGTGTCTTTTAGGGTAGATGAGTGATGAACAGTTCCCAATACCGGGCCACTCACCACTTTCTCTACTTTGTTTTGAATTTGAACCATTGTTAGGTGTTTTAAAGTGTTTTTGGTTGTGTATTTTTTAAGGGAGTTTACTTCGCGATTCGAATCACATAAAAGTGTATAATGATCGAGAAGCAGATTAGGGAATGAATCCCACTCACTTCCATCCCATTATGTAATGTTTGAGAAACAGATTAGAGAATGAATCTCACTCATTTCTCTCCCATTAATTAATGTTTGAGAAACAGATTAGGGAATGAATCCCACTCGTTTCTCTCCCATTAAGTAGCGACCGAAAAACAGATTAGGGAATGAATCCCACTCGTTTCTATGCCACTAAGTGATTGAGAAATAGATTAGGGAATGAATCCCACTCATTTCTCTATCACTTGTTTAATGTGATTCGCATCTTCCGTTTATTAATGTTTTAAAGAGTTGAAAAAGAAAAAGAATGCAATAGGGAGCTAGATCTAACATTCCAAACTAAGTTGTCTATACAAGTCTAAATCCTAATGTTAACATGGGATAGATCCTAAAAGAAGCATACAAGTGGTATATCAACATAGGCCTAAAATAAGGCCAAGAATAAGAGTAATAAAATCACACAAGCATCGTACAAAAATGAACATGGAAATAGCGCAAAGAAACAATTCAAGTATTAATGCGAAATTAAACTAAAACTATTATTATTTTGTGGGTTTTCTAATGTTAGCGATCACCTAAAAATCTAACAAAGTATTAGAGATTTTATCATGTTTTTATCAACTAAAAATAATAAAAAACTATTGTGAAGTGAACTAAGATCTAATATTGATTTATGTTATGAATTACTTCTAATAGAAAGCGGGGAGAAAAAACAATTAAGCATTGAAATATTCACAAAAGGAAGTTAAACTCTAAGCTAGTCACGAAAATATTCACAAGCAATTACATTTTTTATTCATTATTTAAGACTGTTTTCAATGATTAAAATTAACAAAGACTATCTACTTTTATTTACCAGTCACAATTAAAAGAAAATTAACAATTACAAATCTAAAAGAAACTAAGTATTTTCTAAAATTTTAATTAGTCAAGAAAAACTGTTTTTATCCTTTTTTATTCAAGCAAAAATGAATTAACAAACAAAAGAAAAATAAAAAGAAACTATCTTTGTATTTTTAAATCTGTCAACAGGGGGGTGTTCTAGCAACTAACATATGAACAATGGTCTAGTTACAATGGCGCATGGGCCTAATCCATGGGGTGTGAATAAAAGGGGGCGCAAGGCCCATGGCAAAACGAAGCCCACACTCATACATCACTTGTCTTTATTCAGAATTTGTTTTATTCAATATTCAGCAAGTGCATTTTATTTATCAATATGCATATTGTTCATGTGCTATAGCCTTTAGTAAAATGTAACGTGTCAGCAAAGCATATAACATGCAATCAATTGGTCAGGTATTTATTTAAGTCATATAGGACGAAACAAAATAGATGAGCCAATCAGAATACGCCAAGCAGTGAATTAATGAGACAAAATACAAAAATAAAGGGGCAGTCAACTAATAGCACGCTACCACGTCAGCAGACGGAACCAGAAAGCATACCAAACAGAGACGCCGGAGCTAGGGCTCCGGTCGTCTTCCTCGGCCATCCTCCACCGGAGCTTTACCAACACCGCCCAGAAATGCATGAACCCGACATGTCTCGACTCGGATTTTTGCATAGATTCCAGATCCATCATTATTTTTCCCTAATTCTTTCTCTAACAACATAACTGAACGCGTTTCATAAACCCTAACTTCAAGAAAACTCCATGAAAAAGCGAGAACCACACAGTATGCTAATCGTATTCTATTCGCACAATTTATACACTCAAGAAACTATTAATCCATGTAAGATACAACGTTCAGAGATCCACAAACAAATGCATCTAGCAAGCTCTATACGGACCTAACATGGAAGCTGAGAGTTTAGAGAGATTTAGAGATCACACCTGAGGGAATTTAACGTTTCCAGAAAGCTCCTTTACGCTCCGTTGTTCTTGACGTGAGCAGCGATGATTCTAGTCGATGCGAACCGTTTCGTTTTGCTTTCTTTGCTTATGGCGGTTGATAGTGATTGCTTGGAGTTAGTTTGATGATGGTGAAAGCTGCGTGCTACTGATGATGGTGGAAGAATGATGATGTTGATCAATGGAGATTCTCGGAGGTTGATAGTGAGGGCGGTTACGGTGGTGACGGTGGTGGTTGAAGTTTGTGATGGTGGAAGAGTCGCTGGTGGTGTGTGGCGGTGTGTGGTGGTGGATGAAGTTTGTTACAAAACGTAACAAACTTTTGAAGGTGATAGAGAGAGAAAGCGAACCGAGAGAGAAAGAAGAGTGAGGAGAGATTTTGAGAAGAGTGAAAAAATGGAAAAATGAGTGTGTGAGATTTTGTGTTATATAGCATGGGTGTCCATGGCGGTGCATGGTAAGGGTGGGTGTAGCTTATTCTTTTGCAAACTTAATGGGCAAGTATTATACATATGGGGTAGTTTTCTCACAGGTTTTATGGTTCAGCAGCTTGCATGGACAAATATGGAATGAACTAGTGTGCAAGGCTTGGCGTGTTGCAGCCACAAAATCATGTGTATGCCACACTTTGTAGGCTCGTATCTTCCTCCATGTGACATCATTTTGTTCACGTTTTTGCTCATTGTGTAGAGGGGATAGGAGTGAAGGATTATGGTGTTGATAAGTCTCTGAAATAAGGCACATACCTCACTCAAACTTGCACTTAAATATGATGATGCGCACCTGGAGATGACTTCGCGTGTGTGACCTGGTTTTTGCTTGGAACCTTGGCAAGACATGACTCGGTCAGGGAGCCACTTTGAGCCTCTCTATCTTGGTCCACGCACATCCAAACTTAATGATCTTGGGCTCATTAGATAGAAGGCATGGCAAAGAGTAGTTAAAGATCAAGCTTGCTCAAAATGGGGCCTTGTGGAAGGAGAACATTGAACCTGAAGTTGGCACACCATGTGTTCGATGATGTGCATGCGCATGATCTGGATTTTTGCCTTGGCTGGATGCTCGATCTGGTCAGTGCAAGGGCATGACTTTAGAGACTTATAATCCTCTCAATATTTGTCCAATTGACTCAATTCTTGGCTTGTTGGGAAGAAGACATGGCAAGGATTAGAATGATACCAAGTTTGCTTCCATGGCATTTTTGTAGAGCTCTAAAATTGGCTTGAGATTTGGCATGCCACGTTGTCATACCCCAAAATTTGCCCACATATATTTACGATGGCCACTTTATTACGAATAAAAGTGATGGGGCGTTTGGTAAGAGTGTAAGGTTTGTGGGTGCAAGGTACCGGGTTCAAATCCCACGTCTGACATTTTCTCTCCATTTGTTACTAACTTTATTTTTGTTTTAAATTATTTTTATAAAAAAAATCACATAATTGTATTTTTCTATTATTTTTAATTAATTTTCGTATTTAGTTATTTAAGCATTTTAAAAATATCAATTTTTTAATTTTCCCATTTTTATTCATAAAAAAATCCAAAAAAAGAATCATAAATTAAAAATATTCCAAAAGATTAGATTGCACTTGCATCTTAGGAGAGCATTTTTATTTTTAGAGCAGAATCAATAATTGATTAAATATGTCAAGAATCCAAATCAAATTAAAAGTTTGATTTAGAATTTTGATTATGTTAATTAATCCTTGATTTATACTCTTTTTACTAACCTAACTTTTGCTATATAAATAAGGACAGAAATCCTAACCTAAGAAGAGGAAGAGTTCACACCGTCACGCTACAGCAAAAAACAACTACTAACCCTTACTCACAGTCTCACGTGAAACCCTTTTTCTTCACACTAATCCCTTCCGTTAACCTCTTGCCATCATCAAAAACACCATCCTCACTTCACCAAACCTCCTGCAAAACCGAACAAAAACTGAGCCAAAATTCATCTTCATCACACTTCACAAACCATATCATAATATCACCGCACAATCTGATACATGAATCTCATGTCAATTCAAACAATTCTAACAAATTTCATGTAAACATAAACTTACAGCAATGTGTACAAGCTTTTATTTTGCAGGGAAATCATGATGAAAGAAATCATCAAATTGTACAACAAGACCAACACAGAGCCATAATCGAAAAGAAAGAAGGAGAGTAATATGAGACCATCCACACCGTTCACTGGTTCAGGGCCTCTATGCCATGGCGTCAAATCAAAACTGCTGGAAACATAATACTGACGCAGCAGCATCATCGTTCACAACATCACAAATCGGCGACGGCTCAAACTTCACAACGTCGACGAAGCTGTAACATCAAGACAACCAAAAAAGCATCACCATCGGTAACTCTTGTTGTATTCTTTTCCATTTTAACACTGAGCTACTGTGTATTTGTTGAAATTTTAAGTCATTTTGTTGTTGAATGGTATTTCGTTTGATTTGTTCTTCCGTTTGCGATACCGATGATGTTGTCTAAATCCCTTTGCGGAACTTGTTTTGTGATTCATCGTGGTTGATTGTGGTTTCCGTTTGATATATTCCAACAAACCATAGCATGTTCTTGATGTTTGTATGCTTTCCTCTTGCTGTGTGATCCGAAATAGAATTAGACAAAGAGGCTGATTTCTTTGGGTTGTGGTTAAGAAGAAAAGGTTTTAGAGGGTACTGATAAGAAAGGAAAATATGTGTGTTCTATATCTCTCAGGTGTATAACATGTTGGTTCTAGTTCTAATTTTTTTTTCTCTCATATGCCACGTGTCGGCCATCCAATGGCTCTTGTACAATTTTGAAAAGTCAAAATATCTCAGCTTTAGAAGTGGTCCGCCCCTGGTATACTCATATGTTTTTTTTTAATTATTTTTCTCCCTTATTGCATTTAATCATTTAGGGTATTCATCATGAGTTTTCTCTTGGTCTTTATTTAAGTCTGTTATTAGTATCATGCTTATGGCTTATTATCCTGTTTGTAGTTTACTATATAGTTCATAGGACTAATTTTTAGCTTAGATAATAGTTGCTTAACTTGTGCTATGTAGAATTAATACAAAGATATAAAATTTGTCGTTAATTCTTCAGTTAATAAAAAAGAATATATCAAAAGAATTTGTTTTAATATTTCTCTTTTAGAATTTAATATGTCATTTTAGATTCTTCTTTTAACTAAAAATTATTTATATTTTATCATCTCTCATTACCATTTTTATATATATATATATATATATATATATATATATATATATATATATATATATATATATATATATATCCGTACTAACACATTCTTGTTTTTGCGAGGTACATTCGAGTTGTTTATCTATTCTTGCGAATATTCGCAAATTCATCCTCAATCTCCTACCATCCAGATCTAACGCACACAAAGCTGAAGGTTTACCATGCACAGGCACCCTCAAAGGCTGCCACAATGAACCAAAACTAACTTTCCAGGGTTAACCTTGAAGGCGCCCTATCAACCATATCAGATCAAATGCAAAAAGCTAAGTGCCCTTCATTTAATTACTTATCTCAAATTATTGTCTCGACCTTCTTATTTTAGGGTTAGAAACGTTCGCCTCTGAATTAGCCATACACTCACCCTATTTTTGGTTTGTTTGCCTTTTCAGGGTTCGTTGATTGCCAAAGCTACGAGTTTGGTATCCCTAAACTCTAATCTTTTATTCTTTCTGTTTAATTATTACTTATGTCAAACCCTATTAAGGGATCCGCTGGTTTCATTGTCCCCTCCCCCATATTACTGTTTCTTGCCTTATATTATCTGCGTGGTTAGTAAAATAGGGAGTGACAACTATTAAATTGAATTAGCCTCATTAATTTACAAGATAATATAATTGAATATAATCACGTGATTGGTGCACACACGCACGCTTTTGGGTAATCCTCTCTGTTGCCTTGTTGCCTGTTGCCTTGTTGCCTGCTGCCTGTTGCCTTTGTGTTTTTTGCAGAATAAGCCACGTCCCTCGAATACGAGGATACCTCAGCTATGCTGCCTCGATAAATAAAGGTCATACGACCCTAATGATGCTGCCTTCGATACACAAATGACCTCGACCCTCGGATGTTGCCTACGGAAAAAGGCTGAGGTATCTTCTGGCTGCCTACGAAAATGGCTTATTCTGATCCTTGCCTTAGACTACCTGCCCCTCTATGGCATGGGACAGTCTTATGGCAAAGGATGCTTCGATGACCCTTCAACCTCCAAACGAAAGGCTTCCTGCCCTCTCATGGCAAGGATAGACCCTTTCACCCTGAAAGGCTAAAAGAACTCTTTTTTCAAATTATAAGGTAATTGCTCCTAATTGCCTTGCTCTGGCTAAAATGTCTTTTATCAACTTTTTCTTAAACAAACACTCTCAAGGCTACGCTCATTTACGAGCTAAAGTCCTTGTTTCTTCATCTTCTATACATTTCTAAACTTTTGGTTTCAAAACGAGCAAAGCAATTAAGAGCCCATGGAAAACCATGGATGCAAAGGGTGCCTTACACCTTCCCTTTGCATAATTACCCCCCGAACTCAAAATTTCTTTTAAAGGTTTTTTTTCTGTTCTTTTAGCCTTTCCGATTTAGTTTGGATAAAATAAAAGTCGGTGGCGACTCTTGCTATCCGCACATTTCGAAAAAAAGTCAGTTCACCGTATTACAGAACTGGCGACTCTGCTGGGGATGAATTTCGATAAAAGAGGGGTTACCTTAAAAGTTTAGGAATCATTTAAATGTTTTCTATTGTTTGCTTTGCTTGTTTTATTTTTCAGGGTTGTCTTGGGAAAAGTGAAGGACGAATCCTATTCCCGGATTCAAGAACACTTAAGTTTAGGAGCGGCATAGTCATGGAGACCCCCCTTGTGCATGCTTGGGGTTGGTCAAAATGAAGTCCGCGCTTGAGTTAGGCCTCCACTGGTTATTGTGTACCTCTTTTGCATGAGAGAGGTTTACGCATGTATCTTTGGGTGCGTCGGAGCTCAAGGACCTTTAGTCACCTTTAACCCATCCTGACTTTTAGGAACGTAGTGGGAGGGCTATTCTTGGTGCATGCCAAGTTATGGTCGCTACCCGATACTACAGCTCAGATAGGCTTCTTCCTAAAGTATCATTGCGTGGTATGCATGTACCATGTTCGAGGGTGCTTTAGAGGGGGCTGACAATTCTGAGTAACTTGGTAGAACCCGTTGCTGATATCATCCTTATCCTTAGAAGTACCTTTGGGGAAGGGTAGTCACCTGGTCATACTTCATGCAAGCCTTTAAACTTAAAGACTCTTGTGTGACTTGTTTGTTATCTAACCTTTCTATTTTCTTGCAGGATTTGCTGGTAGGACATTTCGTCCTTATTACCTTATGCTTAACCTTTCTATTTTCTTGCAGGATTTGCTGGTAGGACATTTCGTCCTTATTACCTTATGCTTTACCCTTCTATTTCCTTGCAGGATTTGCTTGTAGGACATTTCGTCCTTATTACCTTATGATTTACCCTTCTATTTTCTTGCAGGATTTGCTGGTAGGACATTTCGTCCTTATTACCTTATGCTTTACTTAATGCATTACATGTGCATGCCATCATGACATCATAACATAGCATGTCAACTAACCCTTTCAAGGATCTTAGGGACTTAGGGCGCTCAATTTCAGGTACTCTTATCAAGGACTAAATTCCTATCAAGGGGCAAGAGGATTTATTCTCCTCTAGCCACATACCTTCCGATTCAAAGGTGTAGCACCTAACAAGGGGCAAGAGGATTTACTTTCCTCTAGCCATGTACCTTCAAATTCAGAAGTTCCCGAATCAGAGGCGATGACCCACTCGATATGGTGATCTCGATTCTCAAGGAAGGACGTTCCAAGACAAAGTCCAGAATTCTTCAGACAAAGACGCAACCAAATCATTTTCTAAATGTTGCTAACTAAATTTCCTATAGATCCTTGAAAACATTTCATTTGCATTCATGACATTGCATATTTCTAACTTTGTTTTCAGGTTCCGCCTTGACAATCATTCCTCTCAGATATAATCGAGCTGGAGATCCATCCTGACAAGCCCTTTTACATTTCAAAACTTCGACTCTAACAAACAAGCATTACCTATCAGATATGGTCTAATGTATGACCCGTTCCGGTATCTTCAGTCAGATATGGTCTAATGTATGACTCGTTCTGGCATTATTCATCAGATATGGTTTAATGTATGACTCGTTCTGATATCCTCCCTCAGATATGGTCCAATGTATGACTCGTTCTGACATTCCAACAGATATGGTCTAATGTACGACTCGTTCTGCTATCCCTCATCAGATATGGTTTAATGTATGACTCGTTCTGATATTTCTCAACAGATATAGTCCAATGTATGACTCGTTCTGACATTCCAACAGATATGGTCTAATGTACGACTCGTTCTGCTATCCCTCATCAGATATGGTTTAATGTATGACTCGTTCTGATATTTCTCAATAGATATAGTCCAATGTATGACTCGTTCTGACATTCCAACAGATATGGTCTAATGTACGACTCGTTCTGGTATCCTTCATCAGACATGGTCTAATGGGTAGCTCATTCTGGCATACCTCTTCAGATTTGGTCTAATGAATAACTCGTTCTGATATCCTACGCTAGATACATTCCAGAAGCTCGAACCCCGGATACTCTGAATCTCTACACCAGTTCCACAACAACGAAGAAAGCCAGACGTACCCAAGCGTCAATTCACCGAGATCAACATGTCGTTGGCTCAGGCATTACAACATCTATTGAAGATCGAATTGATTACTCTGAGAGACCCTCCTAAGAATTCCAACACCTCCACTCCTGACTATAAACTCAACGCGAGGTGCGCGTACCATTCCAACATTCCTGGACATTACACAAACAGTTCCTGGACATCATACAAACGATTGTCGGACATTGAAGACTAAGATTCAAGATCTGATCAATGGCGAAGAAGTCAAATTCAACCCTCCTGAAAATCCTATGGTGATCACCACTCCTATGCCTAGTCACGACAACACTGATTGACATCTAGACGGGCAAACTTTTGGATGATTAGATTTACTTTCATTTGCATGTTTCTTTTCTGTTTGTTTAAACATTTGACTCATGATAGACATTATCTGTTTTAATAATCATCATCAGTGCATTGCATATGTATGTCTTGAATAAATTATTTCGCTATCACTCATTTTAAATTATGTCTTTACTTTGCATATGTTTTGTGATATTCAACTCCTGCTAAAGTTGTATACCTTTTGAGGGAGGATGACGAAAACGATACCGCAACCTCATACATTATGCTTTTGAACGGACTATGCTGACGATGTACAGGCATTGTTTCAATTCCTAAACAGTGGAGATATAAGGATGTTAATCCCTTGTCAACCCCTTTTGAGCCTAAGAAGTAGAAGTTTCTTTCTTGTACTAATTAAAACCCTTTATCATAACCTAGGGCAGGGTAGTTCTCAGTTAATTTGGTTGTGCATTCTATTTTAAGAGAATCATTCAGCACACATTTCAAAAAAGGTTTCAATCACAAGCGTTCATCCGCACACATCAAAGAAGTGTTGAAGATGTCAATCAAAAGACAAGGACGGTTCACCGTTCATCCAAACAAGGCAGTCAATATCTTTCAAAAGGAAAAAATGAAAAAACAAAGAAAAGCCTGCTAAGTCAAAAATCAAAAAGGTGACTTAGGCAAAAATCAAGGCATCCCGCTGACTGTAAGCTCAAAATAAACAGTTCAGGCAAAAGTCAGGGATATCAAAAAAGATGAAAAAAAGAAGTCAATAAATTCTTGAACAACTCAAAGTTATGACTACCGAAAGGAAGAAGTGACTGCCATCTCAAAAATTCTCTCTGCTTGCGAATCATCATCATTATCAAAGGTGCAAATCCAAAAGTCTCTTGGAACCTGAATGCATAAGTTGAATTAACTAAGCTTAGGAATGAAGAACATCACGAAGAAGGGGATGGGTATGAATAAATTTTTTGAGCCATTATCCTTTGTTTCTTAAAACCGTGAACCAAGCCACGTTACAACCCTTGAAAGTCCTAACTGAAGCATGGTTAGTTCGAAAGCATACTGTCACAACAAAGATATCCTGACTCCTTAAAGGTTTACCAAGAATGCTGAGTTGACATCCTGTTTTTTTACAAACATCCCGTTTTTATAAATGTCATGCTTTTACATCTCCAGTTTTAATGTTTTTCAAAAACTCAAGACAAACGTATGCATCGCATCTCATGAATTCATTATTAAAAATATTCTGCTACATAATTTCAAATGTTAGCGTCAGAAAGAACTTGTAACAGGGTACAACTAATGACTGAAAGTTATCCCGACAGACAAGATTACTCCAAGAAACAGTGTCTCCTATGTATACAAGGGGCATGGCACGTTTGCCCAATCAATCTGGGGCAACCAAGTCAAGATTTTGAAAATCTCTCAAGGATGCCAAAACAATCAGGGGCATGCACCCAAGTGGGTCAGAAGCCATCGCTCGATCAGTCAGGGGCATTATCCTAAGTTTATGATTACTAGGGGCATGCCACCCATATTGCACATCTCATAAAGTCCTCGCAAGGCGAATCTTTCCAAAGTGCCCTGCTAACTAGGGCAAATCTATGCAAGTCCAGTTCAACATCTTGATCAATACTCAGTGGCGTGTCCTGAATCAAGTAGTAAGTTACTATGATACTGGGGGCAACTTTCAAGACACCCATGTCTCCCTACAGAGCCAGATTCACAAGATCATATCCCCACAGAGTAATCATTAAGAAGATATCTTCAAACGCGCTCGACAAAGACATGGCTCCCCAACAAAGTTTACATCTTCAACACTGCTGGTTCTTCAACACTTTGCTCTTCTCCAACATGGTTTACTAATATCTTTCATCCCCAGTCAGGATCCATCAAATTACTATTCATCCCCAAGCAGAAGTCATAAATCCCCAGCTAAACATCTTCAAGACAAGACCAGACGTCAAAATCACAAAGACATAGAGATTTATTTTCTCGAAAAAGACAACATAAATCATATTTCGCATACCATACGGCACAAACATATTCATACATCGCATACATCACCTCATAAACATACAAAGTCTCTCAGTTATTTTGAGGTACTCATTACATAACACATGCATCATGACATAAGAAAACTAACCTTTACTTTTCAGGATATTGCTGTCTCTGTTTTCAAAGTTAAGTCGACACCTTTGACGGTTCCTTAACGACCTTTCAGAATTAAGTCGATACCTTTGACGGTTCCTTAATAATCCATTTCAAAGTTAAGTCGACACCTTTGACGGTTCCTTAACGACCTTTCAGAATTAAGTCGATACCTTTGACGGTTCCTTAATAATCAACATTTCAGAATTAAGTCGATACCTTTGACGGTTCCTTAATGATCTACCTTTGGAAGTTAAGTCGACACCTTTGACGGTTCCTTAACGACCTTTTAGAATTAAGTCGATACCTTTGACGGTTCCTTAATGATCTACCTTTGGAAGTTAAGTCGACACCTTTGACGGTTCCTTAACGACCTTTTAGAATTAAGTCGATACCTTTGACGGTTCCTTAATAATCAACATTCCAGAATTAAGTCGATACCTTTGACGGTTCCTTAATGATCTACCTTTGGAAGTTAAGTCGACACCTTTGACGGTTCCTTAACGACCTTTCAGAATTAAGTCGATACCTTTGACGGTTCCTTAATGATCTACCTTTGGAAGTTAAGTCGATACCTTTGACGGTTCCTTAATGATCCACCTTCATATCTAAGTCGATACCTTTGACGGTGCCTTAAATATATGCTTCGAATATTAAGTCGGTACCTTTGACGGTAATCCAATTCAAACTTGAGTCGATACCTCAGACGGTTTCTCAACATTCAAAGACTAAAAACAGAAACATCACAACAATCAATACTCCAACAACTACCAGATGGCATCTTCAAGCCCATCTTCGACAAAAGTCCCTACTTCAGCTAGGGCAAATTTCTTGGTATTCTAGTGTTCAATCATCTTCCACCTTCAGATACCGACTGGCATACAAACCACTCTACATCTTCAGGTTTAAGATAATTGAACAGGGGCAGCTGTCATACCCCAAAATTTGCCCACATATATTTACGATGGCCACTTTATTACGAATAAAAGTGATGGGGCGTTTGGTAAGAGTGTAAGGTTTGTGGGTGCAAGGTACCGGGTTCAAATCCCACGTCTGACATTTTCTCTCCATTTGTTACTAACTTTATTTTTGTTTTAAATTATTTTTATAAAAAAAATCACATAATTGTATTTTTCTATTATTTTTAATTAATTTTCGTATTTAGTTATTTAAGCATTTTAAAAATATCAATTTTTTAATTTTCCCATTTTTATTCATAAAAAAATCCAAAAAAAGAATCATAAATTAAAAATATTCCAAAAGATTAGATTGCACTTGCATCTTAGGAGAGCATTTTTATTTTTAGAGCAGAATCAATAATTGATTAAATATGTCAAGAATCCAAATCAAATTAAAAGTTTGATTTAGAATTTTGATTATGTTAATTAATCCTTGATTTATACTCTTTTTACTAACCTAACTTTTGCTATATAAATAAGGACAGAAATCCTAACCTAAGAAGAGGAAGAGTTCACACCGTCACGCTACAGCAAAAAACAACTACTAACCCTTACTCACAGTCTCACGTGAAACCCTTTTTCTTCACACTAATCCCTTCCGTTAACCTCTTGCCATCATCAAAAACACCATCCTCACTTCACCAAACCTCCTGCAAAACCGAACAAAAACTGAGCCAAAATTCATCTTCATCACACTTCACAAACCATATCATAATATCACCGCACAATCTGATACATGAATCTCATGTCAATTCAAACAATTCTAACAAATTTCATGTAAACATAAACTTACAGCAATGTGTACAAGCTTTTATTTTGCAGGGAAATCATGATGAAAGAAATCATCAAATTGTACAACAAGACCAACACAGAGCCATAATCGAAAAGAAAGAAGGAGAGTAATATGAGACCATCCACACCGTTCACTGGTTCAGGGCCTCTATGCCATGGCGTCAAATCAAAACTGCTGGAAACATAATACTGACGCAGCAGCATCATCGTTCACAACATCACAAATCGGCGACGGCTCAAACTTCACAACGTCGACGAAGCTGTAACATCAAGACAACCAAAAAAGCATCACCATCGGTAACTCTTGTTGTATTCTTTTCCATTTTAACACTGAGCTACTGTGTATTTGTTGAAATTTTAAGTCATTTTGTTGTTGAATGGTATTTCGTTTGATTTGTTCTTCCGTTTGCGATACCGATGATGTTGTCTAAATCCCTTTGCGGAACTTGTTTTGTGATTCATCGTGGTTGATTGTGGTTTCCGTTTGATATATTCCAACAAACCATAGCATGTTCTTGATGTTTGTATGCTTTCCTCTTGCTGTGTGATCCGAAATAGAATTAGACAAAGAGGCTGATTTCTTTGGGTTGTGGTTAAGAAGAAAAGGTTTTAGAGGGTACTGATAAGAAAGGAAAATATGTGTGTTCTATATCTCTCAGGTGTATAACATGTTGGTTCTAGTTCTAATTTTTTTTTCTCTCATATGCCACGTGTCGGCCATCCAATGGCTCTTGTACAATTTTGAAAAGTCAAAATATCTCAGCTTTAGAAGTGGTCCGCCCCTGGTATACTCATATGTTTTTTTTTAATTATTTTTCTCCCTTATTGCATTTAATCATTTAGGGTATTCATCATGAGTTTTCTCTTGGTCTTTATTTAAGTCTGTTATTAGTATCATGCTTATGGCTTATTATCCTGTTTGTAGTTTACTATATAGTTCATAGGACTAATTTTTAGCTTAGATAATAGTTGCTTAACTTGTGCTATGTAGAATTAATACAAAGATATAAAATTTGTCGTTAATTCTTCAGTTAATAAAAAAGAATATATCAAAAGAATTTGTTTTAATATTTCTCTTTTAGAATTTAATATGTCATTTTAGATTCTTCTTTTAACTAAAAATTATTTATATTTTATCATCTCTCATTACCATTTTTATATATATATATATATATATATATATATATATATATATATATATATATATATATATATATATATATATATATATATCCGTACTAACACATTCTTGTTTTTGCGAGGTACATTCGAGTTGTTTATCTATTCTTGCGAATATTCGCAAATTCATCCTCAATCTCCTACCATCCAGATCTAACGCACACAAAGCTGAAGGTTTACCATGCACAGGCACCCTCAAAGGCTGCCACAATGAACCAAAACTAACTTTCCAGGGTTAACCTTGAAGGCGCCCTATCAACCATATCAGATCAAATGCAAAAAGCTAAGTGCCCTTCATTTAATTACTTATCTCAAATTATTGTCTCGACCTTCTTATTTTAGGGTTAGAAACGTTCGCCTCTGAATTAGCCATACACTCACCCTATTTTTGGTTTGTTTGCCTTTTCAGGGTTCGTTGATTGCCAAAGCTACGAGTTTGGTATCCCTAAACTCTAATCTTTTATTCTTTCTGTTTAATTATTACTTATGTCAAACCCTATTAAGGGATCCGCTGGTTTCATTGTCCCCTCCCCCATATTACTGTTTCTTGCCTTATATTATCTGCGTGGTTAGTAAAATAGGGAGTGACAACTATTAAATTGAATTAGCCTCATTAATTTACAAGATAATATAATTGAATATAATCACGTGATTGGTGCACACACGCACGCTTTTGGGTAATCCTCTCTGTTGCCTTGTTGCCTGCTGCCTGTTGCCTTTGTGTTTTTTGCAGAATAAGCCACGTCCCTCGAATACGAGGATACCTCAGCTATGCTGCCTCGATAAATAAAGGTCATACGACCCTAATGATGCTGCCTTCGATACACAAATGACCTCGACCCTCGGATGTTGCCTACGGAAAAAGGCTGAGGTATCTTCTGGCTGCCTACGAAAATGGCTTATTCTGATCCTTGCCTTAGACTACCTGCCCCTCTATGGCATGGGACAGTCTTATGGCAAAGGATGCTTCGATGACCCTTCAACCTCCAAACGAAAGGCTTCCTGCCCTCTCATGGCAAGGATAGACCCTTTCACCCTGAAAGGCTAAAAGAACTCTTTTTTCAAATTATAAGGTAATTGCTCCTAATTGCCTTGCTCTGGCTAAAATGTCTTTTATCAACTTTTTCTTAAACAAACACTCTCAAGGCTACGCTCATTTACGAGCTAAAGTCCTTGTTTCTTCATCTTCTATACATTTCTAAACTTTTGGTTTCAAAACGAGCAAAGCAATTAAGAGCCCATGGAAAACCATGGATGCAAAGGGTGCCTTACACCTTCCCTTTGCATAATTACCCCCCGAACTCAAAATTTCTTTTAAAGGTTTTTTTTCTGTTCTTTTAGCCTTTCCGATTTAGTTTGGATAAAATAAAAGTCGGTGGCGACTCTTGCTATCCGCACATTTCGAAAAAAAGTCAGTTCACCGTATTACACACGTGCTTGACGAAATGCCTGGTCATGACCTGGCTTGTGACTTGGATTGTGACTTGGTTTAAATGGATTTTCAGAAAGATCAGACCTCAATATCTTTTGACCCAAGCTCCAAATGAAAAATTATCCAACTACAAAATTGTTCACCTCCATGAGAGGAACAACTTTGATGTTGGAACTTTTCCCAAAAAATGCCATTTGACATGTGTAAATCAGTGCTGAAGTGGACTGCTCATCATGATTCAAAGGATCAAAAATTTTTCTAAGTGTTGAAAAGTTTCCATTTTTGTCTTTTTTCCATTTTTGGAAACTTTCTATCAAACTCCCGATTTTATCCATTCTTCGACTTTTCTTGACCGATTTTCCACCAAAAGTCAACATTTGAATAATTCTTCTGATTTTGACCCAAAAGTCAACTGTTCTGATTTTCTCTGATTATTGATGAAATTCCCGATTAAATCTCTTCCAGTCAAATCCAGTCAAACAAACACATCCACATAGTCAGTATGAGAAGCCTTTCACACATAGAAACCATTCCTGATTACCTGTTGACCAGAAAGTCAACTGGTTGACTTTGGTCAGAGAAACCCTGTTTTAAGGAACCAGATGATTTGCAAGCTTACACTCTTCAATCAATGCCCTGATTTGAAGCAGCGAGACACCCCAATCCAGGAGGACTTCAATGAACGTAGAGCCACATGATTATACCTCGGTTTTCTCATTCTCTGATCAAAATTCTTTGCAGCAGAGCTTTTTCTTGCTAGCCCTTGAATAACACCTATGATATGAATGCATGGGTATGGATTATGACCTAAGTGATGTATGTACATGAGTGCAAAGCCTAAGCCAGTTAGAAGTTAAAGGGTAGGACAAATTTGGGGTATGACAACAATCTATTGGCTTCTTTCAAAATTGTGAAAAATACAAAACAAAAACTTAAAATAATCGATTGAGCCATAGAACCAATCGATTGATTCTATTTTTTTTTTTTAAATTTCGTAACAGCATTCCAGACCAATAGATTGCTCTATGGCAACAATATATTGGTTTATCGGTTATTTTGATCATAATCTTTAATCAGTGTGTACAAATGAGACATGGTTTGAAGCGTTGGAAAGATAACACGGTTTAACATCAAATGGACTTGTTATCAGGAGTTGAATGTGTTGTGATAATATGAGTAATCGATGAGAATTGTGTGTATTTATTGAATTGTGTTGGTGATGATGCTTGACGAGTATGATCATGAGTTGTGAGTATGATAAGATATATTAAACATGTTGAGTGTGATTGTATGATGTTGTAACTAAGTAGCTGTTTATAGTGGAGGATGACGCGAGGTTGTTACTCTATTATCTTTTTGTTTTACATCTTTACATTATGAGCTCTGATATGTAACATTGGGAAGAGCAAATGATTATTTCTTTTTAATCTGTTTATGTTATTTTAGAGAGTTGGATGTTATACTCTCGTTATTATGATGATTATGTTGTTGGAGGATACTCTTACCATATTTTATTTAAATTTAATAAAGTGAATTCATGAGACCTATATGATTTGTGAAGCATGTTTACCTTTATAATTCCGCTTCAATGATACTCTAAGTGAATGTAAGCATGTGATGACACGTGTTGAATGCCTTGTTATATAGTTATGTGTTACAGAGCATATGTGTTTGATTTCGAGTAACATCCTAAGGGCAATTGTGTGTTTTCCATATGCTTTATTTTATGATAATAAGCGTGGGGTTTTTAAGGTGTTACATTAGTGGTATTAGAGCAGGTCGGTTCGTTCAACCAGGTTGTCTAATGTTGTTAATTCCTTGGTATGCTACATGTGCGTAGAATATTATCGGTACTCGTTGTTTCTCTAACCACTTGTAGGAGCGGGATTGCAACAAGCAGGAAAGAAGCTTTTGCTTCTTTAAGATATTTCAGTTATAGAAAGTTGGTTCAGTGTGCTCGTGATTGCAATAGTGCGGTGTAGTTGAAGTGGTTTTGTTTCCCGAACTCGAAGAGAGTACGAATTCAAAAATCATGTTTGTGAATCAGGTCAAAGTTTTCTTGTGAGAGGATGATCAATACTTGTGTTGTTTGCATCTCTAATAATGGAGAGTGATGTTGTGGTTATTGATATGCCTATTGTGTGTAAGTTTCCTGATGTTTTTCCTAGGGGTATTTGTGACTTGCCACCAGAGAGAAGTTGAATCAATTTGATGTTATCCTTGGAATGGACTAGTTGGAGTTCAACCGTGTTCATATTAACAGTTACACCAAGACATTGATGTTTCAAGAGTTCATGGAAGATAAGGATTTGTTAATATCTACTAAGCAGGTAGCTAAGTTTGTGAAAGATGGTCCAATAGTGTTTATGGGTTTAGCTTCGTTGGATGCTCAAGGAAAACAGTGATGAGTGAATTACCTGTCGTTTGCAAATTTCCAGAAGTGTTTCCTAAAGACATCATTGATTTTCCGCTAAAGTGTGAGGTAGAGTTTACGATCGACTTGATACCATGTATGATTCTGGTGTCCATGGCTCCATATTGGATGTCTGCGGTAGAGTTGAGCGAACTGAAAAAGAAACTAGAAAATTTACTTGAGAAGAATGTTCATTCGGCCTAGTGTTTCGTCGTAGGGTGTGCCAGTTTTGTTATTGAAGAAGAAATATGGTAGTATGCGTTTATGTGTAGATTGTCGATAGCTGAATAAAGCTACTATCAAAAACAAGTATCCACTTCTGAGGATTAATGATTTGATGGATCAGTTAGTGGGTGCTTATGTCTTTATTAAGATTTATTTGAGGTTGAGATATCATCAAATTCATGTGAAGGCTGGAGATATTCCAAAGACTGCATTCAAAAAGAGGTACGATCATTACGAGTATTCTGCGATACCATTTTGTGTCTTTAACGCTCCTAGTGCATTTCTGGAGTATATGAACATAATTTTTCACCAGTATATGGATAAGTTTGTGGTGTTGTTTATTGATGATATTCTGATTTATTCAAAGTCTGATAAATTGCACGCCAAACGTCTGAGAGTTGTGTTGGAATTGTTTAAGGATAAGCCATTGTATGCTAAGTTTTCAAAGTGCGAGTTTTGGTTGAGAGAATTGAGTTTTCTCCGCCACGTAATATCTAGTGGAGGCATTGATGTTGATTCTTCAAAAGTTGAAGTTATGTTATAATGAGAGACTATGAAGTCTGTCATTGCGATTCGAGGTTTCCTTGGATTAGCTGGTTATTATCACAAGTTCATCAAGGGATTTTCTGAGTTGGCCTTGCCGTTAGCTTAGCTAGCTAGGAAGGGTCATGCTTATGTTGGGGATGCAAAGTGTGAAGAGATATTCCAAGAGCTTAAGTAGAGGTTGACATCGACTCCAGTGTTGATTTTGTCAAGTTCAATTGAATCTTTCTCTATTTATTATGATGCTTCTAAGATGGGTCTTGTAGGTATGTTGATGCAGAATGGACAAGTTGTGTCTTATGCATCGAGGCAACTTAAGGTTCGTGAAACACATGATTTAGAGTTGGTTGTTGTTGCGTTCGCAATACTTGTTAGACCAAAATAAGATAAATATTAGACAGAGGAGATGGCTCGAGTTGTTGAATGATTATGATTTTGGTTTGAATTACCATCATGGAAAAGCCAATGTCGTAGCTGATGCAGTGAGTTGGAAGACGTTGCATATGTCAACATTGATGGCTAGAGTTAGAGTTGATCGAAGAATTTAGAGATTTGAGTTTGGTGTGTGAAGTCACGCCGCATAGTGTGAAATTTGGTATGTTGAAGCTTATCAATGGTGTTTTTGATAAGATTATAGAAGGCCAGAGAACTAATTTGAAATTTATTGATCTTTTAGCATTAATCAATCAAGGCTAAAGTGGTGATTTGAAGATTGATGAGAATGGCGTTATAAAATTTTGGGACAGAGTATGTGTCCCTGATATTCCTGAACTCAAGAAGAGTATTATTGAAGAAGGACACCGAAGTGGTATGGATATTCATCCTGGTGCCAAAAAGATGTATCAAAGCTTGAAGAAGATGTTTTGGTGTCTTGGAATGAAGAAGGAGGTTGATGAGTTCGTGTATGCGTGTTTGACTTGTCAGAAGTCAAAATTTGAACATCAGAAACAATTGGGTTTGATGCAACCGTTGTTTATTCCTGAGTGGAAATGGGACAACATTTTGATGGACTTTGTGTTTGGGGTTATCGAGAACAGTGAAGGGTTGTGATACTATTTGGGTTATTGTGGATAGGTTGACTAAATTGGCACATTTAATTTTAATTCGACATAAATATTCGTTGGCTAAATTGTCAGTTTGCATGGGATTTCGTCTAGTATTGTATCCGACAGAGTTTGAGGTTTAATTTGAGATTCTGGGAGAGTTTGTAGAAGGCTTTGGGTATGAAGTTGCGGTTGAGTTCTACTTATCATCCACAACAGATGGTCGGGCAGAGATAACTATTCAATCCTTAAAAGACTTGTAAGAGTTGTGTGCTAGAACAAGGAGGTGCTTGAGACAACTTTTTCTATTGATTAAGTTTACCTAAACAACAGTTTCCATTTAAGTATTAGAATGATACTGTTTGAGGCATTGTATGATAGAAGGTGTAGAACGCCTTTATATTGGTACGAGTCAGGAAGGGATGTTTTGATTGGACCTGAGATTGTTTAACAGACCACTGAGAAATTCAAATTCATCAAATGAAGATGGGAGCTTCACAGAGTCACCACAAAACCTACCATGATAAACGAAGGAATGCCCTTGAGTTCAAAAAGGGAAATCATTTGTTTTTTAGAGTTACTCCGGCAACTGGTGTTGGTAGGGCTTTGAAGTCTCGAAAGCTCACTCCGTGTTTCATTGGTTCGTACCAGGTTTTGCAGAGGATAGAAGAAGTGGTCTATCAGATTGCTTTGCCACTGTCGCTTGCTAATCTTCATGATGTGTTTCATGTGTCTCAGTTGAAGAGATACATTTCGGATCCGTCTTATATGATCCAAGTGAATGATGTGCAGGTGAGAGATAACCTGACTATTGAGGCATCACCCGTGCGGATAGAGGATCAAGAAGTAAAGCAGTTGCATGATAAAGAGATTTCCTTGATGAAGGTAGCTTGGGGAGGATCGGCTGGTGGGAACATGACTTGAGAGCTTGAAAACCAAATGAGGGATTCGTATCTAAATCTGTTCACTTGAGGTAATTTTCGAGGACGACAATTCTTTAAGTGGGGGAGAGTTGTAACACCTCAATATAAATTATCTTTTTAATCAAATTATTTATGAATTTTGTGTGTTTATTTAATTATTGTATGAATAATTCAATTAATTTATATGGTAGAGGTGTGCGACCTTGAGAGGAGAGTGTGGAGAGTAATTAGAGGATGAAAGGTTTATTTAGAATTATTTTATTAATTAAAATAATATTGTAGTTTCTTTATTTAAATAAATAATAAAATAAAAGGAAGTAGGAGTTTGAAGAGATTTTGAGGAAAAAGAAAGTTGGGGGAGAGGTAGAAATATAATAGTGAGGGAATTAAGTTTTTATTTAAAAAAAAAAGTTAAGAGGAAAGAGTTTTTTTTGTTAGTACGAAGAATTCTTGAGAGAAAAGAGAAAATGAAGGTTAAGGCAAGAGGAAGAAGAAGAGAAGGCTTAAGGGATACAAGTTCAAGGATCTATCAACTTTGCTGGAAAATTTAGGTAAGGGAAGAGAATAACTTTAATAAAGGGTATATGCATGAAGGGGTAGGGTAGAAGTTTCCTTGACATCTGATAGGGTTTGTTTACCTATTGATTCTGATGGATCTGGTTTTACATGTATTAATCTAAATTGCAATGATATTGTTGTTTTTATGTGGTTGTGTTCTTGAGTTTTTATGTGAAATTGGGACTAGTTTAGAATGAGGATGATTGTATATGTGTTGTTCGGATGTAATTTAGTGTAATTTAGAATGTTATAATTGGGACTGGTTTAAAGTTTAGGGGTTGTACATGAAGGGGATAATCGTAATAGAGAAAATAGAGATTTCTGGAAAAACTTGGCAGACCAATCTCTTGGCTACAGTAACCAAAATAGAGATTTCTGGAAAAACTCGAAGTCATCCAAAATTCACTCAAAAATTAAGGAAAAATTCTACATTTTAACACTTAGAAAAAATTTGGAATGGTAAGGTTTTTTTTACAACATTACCCAATTTTGGTTCAAGCAAAAAAATAGAGTTCAACCATCAAATAGAAACACTTATTTCCAACAAAATCACTTCTCAAAGAAGAACATTCAAAGGAATGACTTAATTCACAAAAATTCACAAAAATTCAAAGTAAAAGTGGTGAATTCAAAGGTAAATTCATAAGGAAATATAAAGTAAAAATCAAGCTATATCAAGTTATCATTAGTCTTACATTGAGACTTGGTACTTATGCTAAACTCCAACATATCTTGCCTCTAACTTCCTTCAACTACCTATTTATTCTCAAACTCGTGCATTTACTTAAAAGTTCTAACTAAAACAAAATCAAACAAATTTTCTACCAATTTCTCATCAAACCTCCACCATTGATAACACTTGACCCAAAGGTCTAAAATTGTGACACACAACTAATCCCCAAATCAATTCTCAACCGTTGATAAAGTGATTACTTAGATCATAATCTAATGATCCATAATCGTCCAAAAAAACTATATAAACTACCACTTTTCCCAATTTTGGGGGCTTAACTATTTTTACCTTTTTCAATAATTCACAATCATTCTCTAACTTCTAATCTTCAACACTTTTCCACCATTGTCATCACCTTCACCAAAGCTTACTTTACATCACCATTTAGAATTTCACATTGAAATCCTAAACTCGGCGGAGCTTAACCTCAAGCATTCAACAAGTCACTTATAATCTACATCAAGATTCAACATCTAGCATTCAACAAGTTCTATCCTATTTTCATCTATTTTCAACAATTCAAGAATCATCACATTCAAATTCTACCAATTCAAGATTCAAGTTTTATCATTTTTTTCTATCATCATCAATCTATATTCATCTTATCATCAAGCAGGGATTATTTGGAAGCTTAAAGGTTTACCTTTGAAGTTTTCCGAGTTACTTTTTGCTTAATTTCGTAGATAAAATTCAGCAACGACCAGAGCAAATCTCCACTCCATTGGTAAGCCTTGAATCTACATCTTCTCCATGTCATATCCATGAATCTTGTATGAATTGATTTGTTGATATGTCTTAAAGCCTTGATTATGATATTATTTTGAATAAGTTTGGTTCATGTAAGTAGGCTTATTTATCAACAAAATTCACCATTAATTTATACGGTAAAGTCTACTTATTTCATTAATTTATTATTTTAAAAAAATTGAAATTTGTGCCATGCATAAAAATGAAGCATGGGAAATACGGTGTAAAGGTACGGTGTAGACATTCTAGTGTAAACATAGCATGCCACATTTGGTTTAGAAAATTTCTTTGCCAACCTCCCTACCTTCTAGTCCACCTCTGGTGAAAACTCCATACTACCCCTGACTTCGGAAATGAACTTCCGAAATGCAAGGAAAAAGGTGGTTTCGGAGATGCATCTTCGAAAACGCCTTTTTTTTTAAAAAAAATTGTCTTATTTCGGAAGTTCATTTCCGAAAACAGCATTTCGGAAATGAACTTCCGAAATACTGCGCGTTTTGCAGATTTATCAAAACACTCCCCCTCCCCAAACATTTTACCCTAATTCAAATCAAAACACAACCCCTCTTCAAATTTTCTGCAAAAAGCAAGTGTAAGATCAAAGAGATTGCCCAAGTCTTCTTCCAATCTCAACCAAACTCATCATCAAACACTAATTGGTAAGTTTATCATTGTTTTTTCAAGTTTTAGATCTATTTGAATAAACTCTATTAAGGTGTTTAGAAACTGAAAAAATCACATTAAGATAGGTTAGTACTGATATTAGGATGTTTAGTAGGCGTAAAAATAGTTTTGGTGTAGGTTTTTTGGGTCTGCCATTGGAGGTTGCAGAGAAGCTCTGCGCAGGGGTGTTTCGGAAGTTCATTTCCGAAAACACCTCCATCCCAGTTTTCGGAAATAAACTTCCGAACTGTATCAGAAGTGCATTTTTTTTGTTTTTTATTTTGTCTCGCATATTAATCGATTTCGATTGTTTACAGGAACATGTCAGGCAACCAACCAGCACGCATCAGACAGGGTAGGGAGACCCAGACTGCGTCGGCTAGACGCGAGCGGGCGGCGACGCAGCTGGCGTCGACACAGGGACGGGGGCGTGGCCGGGGACGCCGTGTGAGAGTACCCGAGGACGTGGGAGAGGGTACCTCTTCATTTGGATCTAGGAGTCGGCTGGCTCGGGTATCTTCTTCCCGCCAGCGAGAGGAGGAGGAGGAGGAGCAGCAGGAGGAGGAGGTGCCAGTGCCATACCACGAGCCGGAGGGTGTACCAGATGTTGACCCTCCAGCCGGGGAGGAGGATGAGCAGGAGGACGGCTATTCGGGAGGGCCCTTTGACACTTCCGTGCTGATTCACTACCACGATCACGTCGCTCGGCGGATCTGGGAGGGAGAGGTATTTTTTTAATTTAACCGTTAATTTGTCACCATTTTTTATAATTTAACCGTTTATTTGTCGCTTATTTAATATATGTCGCTTATTTGTTTTTTTTTGTAACAGGAGAGAGAGCCGCTGAAAATGGTCAACCACGCCCGCAAGATTTTCAGTCTGTTTAAACCAGCAGCTAAGTGGTTTAACGACCATGTGCGAGGTTCAGGGCTCAGCGGGCTCTGCATGACGGGGTACACCACCATCAGCACCGACATGCAGGGGGCATTTGTGGAGCGCTGGCACAAGGAGACGTCCTCTTTCCACTTGCCGGTTGGGGAGATGACGATCACCTTGCATGACGTGCAGTGTCTTCTCCACCTGCCGATTAGGGGGCCGCTGTTGCACCACTCCAAGATCCAGAGGGTCGAGGCCATTGAGTGGATGACGCTCTATTTGGGCATGGAGCACGAGGTTGCTCACTTTGAGTGCGCCACGACTTCTGGGCCTCATATCCGGTTCACCACACTGAGCGCCTATTTCGAGCACCACTTGGTGTCGGCGGCAGAATCAGAGGATGCGGGTGACGAGCTGTTCACACACTGTCACCGCGGCTGCGCTCTCCGGTGCTGGTACATGCATGTGGTAGGCGCTGCATGCTTTGTGGACAAGAGTGCCAGGTACGTCGACGTGACCTACCTCCGCTACTTCATGGACCTGGATAACGTTCACCGGTGGAACTGGGGGGCAGCTACTCTGGCATACCTCTACCAGAAGCTGAATGAGGCCTCCAACTGGAGGGCGAGGCAGTTGGTCAGATCCTGCACACTACTTACGGTACGTTTTACTTTAACACATTATCGTATTTATTTATTTATTTATGTTTCGTATTTTTTTAATACATTATCGTGTTTGTGTTTCAGAGCTGGATCATCTCCTACTTCTCCCGCATCCACGACTTCCACATCGATCCTGCGTACGTTGACGCCATGCCCAGGGCCGCCAGATACGCTCTCCAGAGGGGGAACGATGCGGTGGGACCATACCGTTTGTACTTGGACCGCACGATGCACGACGACGTCACCTGGAGGCCGTTCGCCGACTACACTCAGATTGTCCCCTTTGACGGCATTGCTTTATATTCAGGCTGGTTGGCATGCGGGACCGACATCATGGTCCGGTATCTCCCTGAGCGGTGCATGCGTCAGTTCGGATTCGTGCAGCGGATACCCAGGTCACCCTTTGAGGCTGCTCCCGACAGAGTGACCCGAGTGCAGCTCACTGCCATATGGGCGGAGTGGCAGCAGCATGTGGTACCGCAGGAGTACCGTCTCACTTGGGTCACACAGGACTGGCACAGTGAGGAGGGGTACGTCACATGGTTCTACCGGGTGTCCCATCCTCTGCTGAGACCCGACGTTTCCGGCGCTCCTAGGCCAGCACATGAGGAGATCCTGGAGAACCAGCAGGCCGAGGATGACCACGCCATTGATCTCATGTCGATCTGCCAGCGGATAGAGATGCTTAGGCGGGACGCGTTGGATCGAGGTGTCGTTCATCAGGGCGGTCCAGAGGCAGTCGCCGTGATGGAGATGATCGTCACTGATGCGGGCCGTGCGGCGGGGTACAGGCGGTAGAGGAGGGCCCGGGGTGAGAGGGTTAGGCACACCCAGTAGTGGTCGGGTTTATTTATTTTTTGATATTCGGATTGTATCTTTCGCACAGTATTATTATTATTTTCGGTTTGTATATATTATTTGGATTGGATTTATCATATTAGTATTTTCAGTTTATCTGTTGCTTATTTTATTTGGCGTTTGCGTTTAATTAAAATGCGAGACTGTTTAAGAAAAAACATAAAAAAAAACACAGTTTCTGCATTATTCGGAAGTTCATTTCCGAATTCACCCCCATGAGGTGTTTTCGGAAGTTCATCTCCGAAGACACCCCCCATGAGGTGTTTTCGGAGATGCAATTCCGAATTGTGGAAATTTTTTTTAAAAAAAACGCTTCGAAAGTTCATTTCCGAAACAGGGGTATTTTGGGATTTTCGCTGGGGGTGACCCCCCATAGGGAGGTGGCTAAAGAAATTTTCTTTGGTTTAAGCAATATACAACAATTAGTCAAAATAACCACTTTTACGCTAATAAGCACTTATGTGCATTCACCAAAAATCAGGATTCAAGAAACTTGAAAATTGACATAATCTCTTCAATCTAGTTCTAACATTTAATTGTATATTTAGCATGGCATTAACATTACTTCTAATACATAAGATAGCATAGCTTTTCTAAATAACCACTTTTCTTTATAAAACTCATTCTTTGACATCACATGAAATAAACACTTTTTCTTCCAATTTTCAACTTCACAAAATCCAACTCCATACGTGAAAACAACATAAAAATAACATCAATTCTAACATGTAACATAGATTAGTTTCTCAAAAATCACTTCTTTTTTTCTTTAAAATTCCATTTCTGAACACAAATTTTTTACCATTCTTGAAAATTCGAAAACTAATTAAATCAAGGATTTAATGAAAATAAAGCTTAGATTCATGAACCGGTCCGGTTTTTTCTGTTTTTATTAGTTGTTTGTTTTTTTTTTCTTTCAGATTTTGTATTTTATATTTTCTAGCCCATTTACCATCTTTCTCTTCACACCTCCTCCTTTTTTTCACAAATCCAATTAACAACTATGGGCGGGATTTGCAATTACTCCCCTGCAGCCCAACAACACCATTTTACTACTCTTACAACATATCTCTACATAATAATACATACATATTTTATTTTTTATTTAGTTTTTTGTTAAATAATTTCATATAAATTTTTTGCATATCATTTAAATTATTCTTAGGAATTAAAAAAAATAATTGGTTTAGAATTTTTGTGAATAATTAGAGCAAAATTAAGACTTTTTACTCCACTTTTGACAATTAATTCATTTAGATTTTTATGGATTATTGATGCTTTTACTTAATTTTTTTGTTTGATTTTCTTGCTATAAATTTAACATAAATTGACTTTTTTATTATACTCGCTTAAGGTTTTTAAGTTTAATTAATTAAGTTTAATATTTGATTAATTAAATTAACTTTTTTTTAATAAACAAAAACAAATGCATGTTCCCTTAGATTTTCGTGTACAAAAAATCCTAGAAAGAATACATGAATACATTAGGATTATCTTCCCCATCTTGTTTTTTCTTTTACACCCTCAAATAAAACAAAAATATCTTCCTTAATTAAATTTGAAATACACTAAAAATATGATACGTATTGTATGTCATGAGACTTAAGTAGATGGAAAAGGTGAGGGGGGTATTCCTTAAGTCACCTTTGAGTATCTTTGAATATGAGACGTTTGGCCCGATTATCCAAAGTATTCGCCTCCATTTCATTGTCTTTAGTACTATACATATCAAAATGACTTTCGTAATTAAAGAACGAAAAAGGAGTTGGTGGTGTATTACTTTTCGACTCCCCACATGTCTAGATACCCGCAGCCTTGGGGGACCATCTTCCATGTGTCTCCTAATAATCCACAACCACACGTCAAACTCTATTTTCCTTAATAATATCAAAAACAACTATTTTCACAAAAGAACTGTTATAATATGTTCCTTAGCAGTATGACTAATAGCTTCGAGCATCCGAACCAGGACCAAACAGCTCATGTCTAAACACTTCTTGGATATGATTATAACATCATTCCGTAAAAAAACATAAACTAACAAAAACAAATTTTTGGACGAACTAGGGAGCTCTGACTTCTTCATTGCAGTATGGGGATATGTAGGCACAAGGGTTAAACACCGAGGCGAGCACACTAATTAAAAACTTATTTTCAGTTATAAGAAATAAACCAATAGCCCTTTTATTAGCATACAAATAACCAAAATGGTTCTCATTGAGTACAATAGATGCGAGGGATGCTAATACCTTCCCCTTGCATAACCGACTCACGTACCCTTATATCTTTCCCTTAGGTTTTATTGATATTTTCTCTTCCTTTTAGGATAAATTAAATTAAGTGGCAACTATGTCTGTATTTTGAGTGTGCAATGCGCTCGGGTATTTTTCCCGCTGCGACAGTTTTGATCATAACTTTTAATCCGTGAGTCCAAATGAGATGTGGTTCAAAGCGTTAAAAAGATAACGTAATTTACCATCAAATGGAATTGTTTTGAGGAGTTTAGTGTGTTGTGATAAAATGATTAATGGATAAGAATTGTGTGTGCTTGTTAATGTTGTGTTGGCGATGATGCTATTACGAGTATGATCATGAGTTGTGAATATGATCTGATATATTGATCATGTTGAGTGTGAATGTGTGATGTTGTGTGTATGAGACAATAGTTCAATTGAGAAGATATATTTCAATGCTTGATTGTATTGATTTCATGTTGTGTTATGCATGTATAAATTGTTGTTATGTGGTAATGCGGATGGTGGATTACGAGAGTTGTCAGTGCATTATCTTTGGATCAGTAAGGGGTCTTAACATATTGATATTGGTGATATGATCATGCATCATTTGATTTGTGATAAGATGCATGTTTGCTAGTTCATAGGGGGAAATAATGGCTTGTCTCAAGCTCAAAGAGGGGGCTAGGAGCTCAGAGAGGGGGCTCATGGGTTCAGAGAGGGGACCCGATTCTTGAGAGAATCAAATATCGATGGTGTACCACATGCATATGCATCAAGTTGCATAGTATAGTTGCATCACATGAATGAGTTGCATGCATAATATATATTTTGTGTTTGATTGTGGAGTTGGGTGTGAGAATGTATTGTGACATGGTATATACAATTAGCTGTAGATTATGAGTATGTACCGCTTACTTTATTAATGAGATTTCTCACTCCCTATGTTATTGTTGTGTTTGGTGCTCCTCTTCGGAGTACATACAAGCAGGTAGCTGAGTAGTTGCTTATATTGGAGGATAATGAGAGGTTGTTCTTCTATTATATTTTTGTTTTACTTATTTAGATTACGTGTATGATCTGTAACAGTGAGTGGGGCGAACGATTGTTTGTTTTTAATCTGTTTATGTTATTTTAGAGAGTTGGATGTTATACTCTCGTTATTGTGATAATTATGTTGTTTAAGGTAGTTTTACCGTATTTTATTTGAAGTTAATAAAGTGAATTCATGAGTCCTATATGATTTGCGAAGCATGTTTACCTTTATAGTTTTGTTGCAATGATACCCTAAGTGAATGTGAGCATACGATGATAGGTGTTGAATTACTTATTATAAAATTATGTGTTACAGAGCATATGGGTTTGAAGTCGAGTAACATTCTAAGTGCAATTATTTGTTTTCCATATGCTTTATTTTATTATAATAAGCATTTTATGGGCTTTTTCTGACATGTTTTGGTGGTTTATAAAGGCTTTAAATTGAAATTTTTTTTAAGAGCCAGTTCATACTCACTCAGGGGTTTATCAGACATATTTTCTAGTTGACTTCTTTCTGAATCATCTTATTGATTTTGAAGAGATTTTAATTTATATGATTTTTGTTCAAAATGCTTTTTCAAAATTTCTATGTGTCTGTCTTTCTCTTGCCAATGTTCCATAAGATCTTGAATTAAAGAAATTAAGTCAGAACAAAAAAATTTAGAAAATACCTCATCTTCTTCTTCTTCTTCTTCAGAATTTGAGCCAGAACCTGAGTCAAATTCTGTGTGTGAAGATATTGAAGCCATTAGAGCTAGATTTAATTCTTCTTCATCTTTGTCAGATTCTCCTTCTTTGTCAAGCTCATCCCATGTTTCCATGAGACTCTTCTTGACTTTATTTATGAAGTTGTTCTTCTAAAAGTTTCCTTTCTTTGGCAAGTCCTTCTGCAGCTCTGGACAATCAACAATAAAGTGACCAGGCTTCTTGCAGTTGAAGCGTCCCTTATGGTCATCTTTATCGACTTTGAAGCTTGACCCTCCGAAGAAATTGCCTCGGCCTCATAATCTTATATTCTTCTTATTGTCCAGATAATTAAATATCTAATTATGAATTTCATTTCTTGATCTTTTGAATCTTCTTTTGAACCTCTTTCACAAGCAGGTTTTTCAGATTTCCAGATTTGAGAAGATTTAGTATAATGATCAACAGACTTCAAAGCAAGAGACTTTGACTTCTTGACAGGTTCATCTCTAATAAGCTCCATATCATGGCTCTGGAGATTTATAATTAGACTTTCCAAACTTATCTTGTTTAAGTTTCTAGCTTCTTGTACGACGGTCACTTTTGGTCTGTATTTGGCAGGAAGAGTCCAAATAATCTTCTTGTCATTATCAACTATTGTGTAGCTCTTGTTCAGCACTTGAAGACCATATACAAGAACTTGAAACCTTGAGAACATGGTTTCAATGTCTTCATATTGTTTCGTTTTGAAAAGCTCATACGGTTGAACCAAAAGGTTTGCCTTTTCCTCTTTGACTTGTTGATTGCCTTCATAAGTAGCACAAAGAGACTTAAAAATGATTATAGTGGTAGATTTTTAATAATCTTGAGATACTTAAAATGAGGTAGAGAATCTATGATATTTTCTATATATCTTTCTCTGAGCAGATGTGAGACTATTTGTGTCAGCCACCGTACATATTCCACCTACTTCAATGTCAATGTCATCTTCAAGAATATCTCATAACTCATCATCAAGACTTATGATGTGAGTATACATTTTACTTTTCCAACATTCAAGCTCAGTAGAATTTCCACTGAAGGTTGGAGGTTTAGAAGTATAATTGTTCCTCCTAGAGGCACTATAACCATGGTTTATGAAATTTTGGCAAGTCAGACTTCAGATGTCATATGGCATGTCAAGACATCTGATCCAACATTAAGAACACGATGAGGTATATACCGATATAAATAGAAAAGATAAAAAGCAATAAACAACACACAAAATTATTGACCCAGTTTGGTGAGAAACACACCTACTCTGGGGGCACTAAGTCTGGAAGAAGATCCACTATTAGTAGTACTATTTTATGTAAACAACCTTCAGTATATAGATAAAAAACCTCTGGGTTACCTAGTCACTACCCAATGCAATCTTTATCTTAGAAACTCATCTAAGACAAGAGAACCTCTGCTCACTCCCAACCACCGCAATGGTGTTGAACAGTTTCTAATCCCAGGAACTGTATCAACGACTTAGCACTCTCATTCTATTAATTACATTCTTCAGACTCCTAACTTGAAGATACTTAAAAGCTTCCTCTAAGAATAATACTCCTCTTACCTACAGGCTTCGAGGATCACATGGTAACCTTCCCACAACCCAGGAGGTTTACCTTGACAAACCCTAATGATTACATATTTGAATACTCAGTTGTCTTATTACCTAGGTTACAAAGTTTCTATTTATAACCTATACCCAACTAGATTTGGACCTTCAATCACACCTCATAAGCTGTTACAAATCTACAGAAGATTCTGCATAAAAATAGGAACAATATCATGTGTTTCCTAGAAAGTCTCAACATCTTCCATGCTAGAATCCATGCTAGAAATGCTCCAAAATATTCTCCTTAAAGTTAGGACTTCAATCATTTGTTTCCTAAAATGTCTCCACAATTTTAGCTGCTAGAAACACTCCAAGATATTCTCCACAATCTTCTTCATGAAAATAGTGCTTCAAATATTAGATTCCTAAATATTCTCCATATTTAGTAACTCATCAAATATCTTGAAATCACAGATAAAAAATAAATACTTTTATCCTTAACTTGAACGCCACATAAGATTGCATAATATTTCCATAATATCTGCATTCTGTTAATTGTTGCGTCTGATCCAGTTAACATTTAAGTTCAGACGCGATGTCGAATGACTTGCATAAGACACCTTTTATAGAGGAAAATAAGAGAGTAGTTGGAGAAGACTTCTTGCATAAGCGAGTCTTTGAGAGAAGCACCATTAGAGACATTGGAAAGTGTCCTGATATGATTAATGTCCTTAAGAGGCCATTTGAAACTTCTCCACAATCTTCTTCATGAAAATAGTGCTTCAAATATTAGATTCCTAAATATTCTCCATATTTAGTAACTAATCAAATATCTTGAAATCAGAGATAACAAATAAATACTTTTATCCTTAACTTGAGCGCCACATAAGATTGCATAATATTTCCATAATATTCTGCATTATGTTAATTGTTGAGTCTGATCCAGTTAACAGTTAAGTTCATGCGCGATGTCGAATGACTTGCACAAGATACCTTTTATAGAGGAAAATAAGAGAGTCGTTGGAGAAGACTTCTTGCACAAGTGAGTCTTTGAGAGAAGCACCATCAGAGACATTGGAAAGCGTCCTGATATGATTAATGTCGTTGAGAGGCCATTTGAAACTTCTTTGCCACAAGAGGAATTATTAATTGCAATCCTTTTGTCTTCTGTAGAATTTTGCTAAGTCATCACGTGATCAGAAGAATACAAAATGAATTAAGAGTCTAATAGTGACTTGTCAAAAACTCTTGGGTCCTTGAGCTTTGACTGACTTTAAAATCTGAGTCTTTAGAGTTTGAGTCTCAACTTCTGATCCTTCAGGCTCTGAGTCTTCAAAGGTTGACTTAATCTTCAGATGTTGACTTGATCAGAGTCTGGGATCTTCAGGCTCTGATCCTTTAGAGGTTGACTTTTCTTCATACTCTAATCTTTATAAGTTGATCTCATCAGAGTCTAATTCTTCGGAGTTTGATCTTCAAAATCTGCATCTTATAAGCTTCTCTTTAGATGTTCAGTGCAATATCATAACTGATTTTGTATCATAATTTTAACCTATATTCCGTCACACTTTAATAAACATTAGTGTACCTAATTGTTCTTTAAATACTTTGTTATCATCAAAACCTTAAGGATATAGTACAAACCAATTTTGTTCCAACTACTTTCACCATTAACATATACGCTAATGTGGCTATTGAAGGAGAATGAAACCTTGGACTCATCATCAATAACAATAATGACGAAGTTATTATTGAGATTAATCAGAGAGGGTATGTAATACGGTGAACTGACTTTATTTGAAATGTGTGGATAGCAAGAGTCGCCACCGACTTTTATTTTATCCAATTTTAGGAAAGGCTAAAAGAACAGGAAAATACCTTTTAAAAAGATTTTGAGTTCGGGGGTAAGTTATACAAAGGGAAGGTGTAAGGCACCCTTTGTATCCATGGTTATCCATGGGCTCTTAATTGCTTTAGCTCACTTTTGAATTGTTTGAAATGTTTGAAAAGGAGGTGCGAAAAGTAAAAACTTTGAAGAAGAACTTTAGCCTGTAAATAAGCGTAGTCCTTTTGAATTTGATTTTGAAAAGTGTGAAAAAAGGTTTTGAATTTAGAGCAAGCAATTAGTAGCAACTACCCTAAGTTTGAAAATCGCTCTTTTAGCTTTTCGGGCAAAAGGGTCTATCCATACCATAAGAGGGCAGGAAGTCTTTCAATTGGATGTTTAAGGGTCATCGAGAATAATCGTTCGCCATAAGACTGTCCCTTGCCATAAAGAGGGCAGATAGTCTAAGGGAAGGATATAATAGTCATTTTATTTTCTAGGCATCATGCGAGGATACCTTAGCAATTTGGGACTCATTTTATAAGGCAACCTCGAGGGAGTTTCAATAACTTTGAAGGCAACATTGCTTTAGGTATCCTCGGAATCGAGGGACTTGACTATTTTTAAGCAACAAAATCAAGGCAACAAGGCAACAATATAAGGCAACAAGGCAACCAGAGGGATTACCCTAAAGGTGTGTGTGTGGCACAATCACGTGGTTCAGTTCGAATATTTAATCTTGTAATCAGTTATCCTAATTCTGTTAAAGGCTTGCACTCCCTAAGATTACTAACCACGCAGTTTAAAATGAGCAGAAATTAAAGGCAGAAATTAAAGTTCCTACGCTATTACAATAAACACCTGCGGGGATGGGGGAAATTAACAAAAAATAAGAAATATAAATAATTAACATAATTATTTTGATCCCCGCCCTGATCTTCCTCGAACCTTGATCAACCCTGATCATCTGAGAATTAAACAGAAAATAAACAAAACAGAAAATAAACAAAAGGGATGAGTGTAAGAGAGATTCATTGACTATTTGAAATAACCCTATTTTGGGCAAAAGCTGAATAAAAATTAAAATAAGATTTAAACCAAAAGGAATTAGAAACTTAGCTTTTTTTTAATTTGGCATGGCGCGTAAACGGAGAATTTTGATTAATCCTGAAAATTTGAACAAAGACAGAAAAAGGTTAGTGTATGAGTAATCTACAAACCTTAATTGATTAAAAATCTATAAATCCTAAAAAGGTTTACAAACCCTACCCTTGAACCTAATAGGTTTATTGAAGAAAACTTATTATGACCTACAGGGTTTGTAAGGCTAAACGATGCGTTAATGGATAACACCTACCTGAGGACTCCAGGGTTTATAAATGAATCAAGGTTAACAAAGAAATTATTAATTTTCAATTAATTAGTTAATTAAAAGTATATAAAAATAAAAAATTTTATTGCTTAAAAACAATTATTGATAAAATTGGAAGAATCGAGTTTTCGATAAAAAGTGAATTATAAAATTAACAATATATAAAAATATGAATTATAGTAAATAAATAAATAAAAAAATTGAAAAGTATTTAGTGAATAAAGGAAAAAGAAATTAATTAAAAGAAAGTTATGTGATAAAAAAATAAAATAAAAAGGTTGAAGAACTTAGCTGGGCGCAATGATGCAGTGTGGATGATCTGTGAGGCTCCATAGTGAGACTGCGTATCCACATGCGTTGGATCAGATTATATGACGATCAGATGGTTGATATTTGAGGGTGTACGGTGGACACCTGTGAGTGAGACGCGCTGGATCTGGAACCAAATAATAAGTGAAAAAAACGTTGCATCCCTGGGGGATCGAACCCAGGTTGTATAGTATAATTGTTGCCCTCCTTTGCCAACTAAACTGCACACAAGACTTGTCATAGAATCGGTAAACATTTAATAAATAAGTAAAACAAATTATTACATAAATCAATTCAAACTGAGTCAGAGTAGGCCTAGTTTGTATGCGTATGAACCAATCGGGCACAGAGAGATAGTGAGGATTTTTGACCAGCCAATAATAGAGCTTGAAAGTGCCACGCAGCAAGTCAGCCTAGTCACTAAAACCAGAGCCACCGGCGCTGCATCGTTCCGGTCACCATCTCCGGCGGGTCTTCATCACGAAACCTGCAAAACAATCGGAAAACAGAAAAGAAACCAACCAGATCTACTAATTCAAGGGCTGCGAACACGATGGAAGTGTTATTTTTGGCTGAAACGTTCTGGACAACGTGGTACGAAGCTTCGACGCTGCTAAGCCTTAACCATGGCACATACTAATTCCTACGTGAAAACTCACATGTGATGCATCAAAGTTGTTCTAAACAATCACACAAATAAATCTGGGCCATTGGAATGAATTAAATCATGCTTAAATGGAAGATTAGATTCGAAGAAATTTAGCAAACCGGATCGAGTTAGTTGATGCGTTATGGGACTTCTTGAGCTTGAGTATTGATATGGATCAATTCCTGGTACCTTCAAGGAGATATATGAATGCTTCAAATCGACCAAGGAATGATGTACCACCAAATTTATCGTGCCCTAGTTTTTGTGTTTTTAGAAACCTTGGAACCCTAATGCTCTTGCCCAATCTCCAATTTTCGTCCCCTCTCTTGCAGCATAATTTGCATATATATAGAGGAGCATATTAGGGTAAAATTTTTGTAGAGAAAGCCATTCATTGATTGGGAAAAAATTTGATTGGATCTTGCATGAAAACTTTCCAATATTGGCCAATTTGCTCCTTCTCTTTCCAATCTCAATCTCCACGAAATTAGATCAAATATATTGTTTGATTGTTGATTTAATTTAATTAAAATACTTTCTCTAATCAAATCTTTGATTTTTTCCTTGATTTATTTGATTTTTATCACTTTTTAAATGAATAAAAATCCATAATAAATCAAATAAATTCGTAGAAATTGGATCTTGGACTCTACATATGATGAGGATGGAGATTGGGCCAAGAAAGATTGGGCTCCTTTGCAAAAAGATTCATTTTGGAGCCATTTACTTCACATTTTTTCTCTTAAAATCGACCAACTTTGACAAGGCATATCTCCCTCAATTTCTAAGGTATGGGAGAGTTCTAGGACTTTTTGGAAACCTTGAAGAGTCCTCTAACCAATGCTTTTGGTCTCATGTCAAAACAAATTTCTATGCTCCTTGTATGCTCTTTTGAAAAAGATGACTTTTGGTTGACTTTTGAAAATGACCTATAATGTTTTGGTTCATATCTCTTAAATGAAACATTTTAAGACTTGGCTTGTGAGAGACAAAGTTGTAGAGAATTCAATTTCCTTCAAATTGAGCTTTGGATGGAAATTTTTTGATGTTCCATGTGGAAGTTATGGCTGGTCAAAGTTCGGTTGACTTTTACCTTGAAAACCCTAATTTAGAAACTATTGAAATTGTTGATTTCTGATCTTTCCTTGATGAACCATGATCAATTCTTGATCAAATGGTGAATGATACTTCAAGATAAGGATGTTGACAAAAAATCGGGAGTTTTGACTGTACTTTGACCACAGTTGACTTTTAGGTCAAATTAGTCAATTGTTGACCATTTGAACTTTTGACTGAATAATCTTATGAATCAGAGCTTGCAATTTGGCATGAGGATCCTTTGGGGCGTATGAGAGACCAAGGGTTCCATTTGAGGTCTTGTAACTTGATTTTGTTTTTGCAGAGATCAAAACCCTAGTTTGAGGGTTGTTGTTTAGGAGAGTGTACAGTCAGTCAAGTCTTGAGCTTCTGAGTTTGAGTAAAGATGTGGTGGGCAAATTTTGGGGTATGACAGCTGCCCCTGTTCAATTTTCTTAAACCTGAAGATGTAGAGTGGTATGTGTGCCAGTCGGAATCTGAAGGTAGAAGAGAATTGAACACTAGAATACCCAGGAATTTGCCCTGGCTGAGACAGGGACTTTTGCCGGAGACGGGCTTAAGGATGCCGTCCAGGTGTATGAGACGGGCTTAAAGATACCATCTGATCTGATAGATACGAAAGTCAGAATAAGTCGTACGTTAGACTATATCCGAGCTCGAAGTATTGAGAAGTGTTTGTTGGAGATGGGCTTAAAGATGCCATCCAGGCGTTTTGACAGGAAATTTATCGGCGATGGGCTTACAGATGCCATATGGATGTTGGGAATGTAAAGTGAATTAATTATAACGACTCTATTGTCATGACTCCATTGTCGTATTGTCGTGACTCGATTGTTGTGACTTCATCGTCGTGACTTCATTGCTGTGACTTCATCGTCGTGACTTCATTGCCATGATTGTTTCTGAACTGAATACCGGGATTAGATATGTGACTCAATTTTCGTGACTCCATTGTCGTGACTCCATTGTCGTGACTTCATTGTCGTGATTCCATTATCGTGACTTAATTATCGTGATTCCATTATCGTGACTCAGTTGTCGTGACTTCGTTGTCGTGACTCAGTTGTCGTGATTCCATTATCGTGACTCAGTTGTCGTGTGTCATACCCCAAAATTTTCCCATACTATTTCTCTTATTCAAATTCAAATCAATACACAAAGCTTCTAGACACACTCTCCTATGCAAGGATCTGAAGCTAAGGTTTGGTTTATTCAAAGGAAAAATCAGTGAATCAATGGCTCCAAGACATCTCATATGGTTCAATATATCTCACATAATCTCCATGACAAATATCAAGTCTTATCTCAAAGAATTGGTCACTCAATTGTTCAGGAAGTCAACAGTCGATTGGTTGACCTAAAAGTCAACTGTGGTCAAAGCAAAGTCAAAACTCCTGATTTTTCGTCAAGATCCTCATATTGAAGTATCATTCACCATTTGATCAAGAATTGATCATGGTTCATCAAGGATAGGTCAAAAATCAACAATTCAAAAAGTTTCTAAATTAGGGTTTTGTATAGGAAAAGTCAACTGAACTTTGACCAGCCATAACTCTCACATGGAACCTCCAAAATTTTCCATCCAAAGCTCATTATGAAGGAAATTTGATTCTCTACAAAATTGTGTCTCACATGCCAAGTCTAAAAATGCTTCATTTGAGAGATATGGACCAAAACATTATAGGTCCTTTTCAAAAGTCAACAAAAAGACACTTTTTTCAAAAGGACATAAAATGAGCATGGAAAATAATTTTGATATGAGACCAAAGACACTGGTTAGAGGACTCTCTAAGGTTTCTAAAAAGTCCTAGAACACCTCCATATCCCAAAAATTGAGGGAGATAGACTTTGTCAAAGTTGGACTATTTTCAAGGGCATATGTGAAGAGAAAAGGTTCAAAACTCCAAACATTTTTCAAATGGGCCTATAATCTCTCTATCCAATCTCTACCACAAGCCCATGCACGCCCTAAGACTAGGTTTATTTTTATTTTTAGGTTTTTATTATTTATTTTATGATTTTTATTATTTTAAATCATAAATTAAACATATAAAATCATAAAAATAGTTAGAGATTTTAGTTTGCTTCAATTCCAATCAAATATATCACATTAATGATACAAATTTCGTGATCCAAAAAGTTTGATTGAAAAAATATTGGAATTGAACTAATTTAGAAAAGATTGAAAATATATTTCAATCAAATTTTCTCAAAACTCAATCTCAAGATTCAAGGAGAGTTCTTTCAATTTTGTTGACCTAATCTCCTCTCTATAAGTATCTGAGCAAGGCCAAAGCCCAAGGGTTACAAAATTTCACTCTGAAGAACCCTAAAATCCGAGTGCAAAAGTCAAGCAAATTGCAAGAGAGTTTTTTGAGTTTGAGGGAGATTCGAAGAGTCCTAACCACTGCTGCATGTCCCTGAGATTGTTTTGAAGCCATTCCAGTTCTCAAACACGAGTAACAAGCTGATAAGTGCCAAAATGTTGTTATTTTGAGTATATAATTGTGGCACTTATCGATTCTATTCATTCCGTTTTTGTAATAAAATCCCCACTTTTGTGTATATATTCACATTATTTAGTTTTCATATGTTTTATATACCGTTTAATAGTTTTTCCTTTGTTTTTATAGGTATTCATGCTTATTGGAGCCTCGAGGAATAAAGTGTCGAAGGCACGGCTCTGATTGCGCGATTTTGGATCAAATAAGCAAGTTTTGTGCAGAGAGCGCCGCTGAGCGGCGTGTAAGCGCGCTTTCCAGGGGCGAACCAATTTTTCCTAGCCGCTAAGCGGCAGCTCTGGCCGCTAAGCGGAGGCCTGTTTACTGTTCTTGATATTTTTGTAATACGTGTAGTCCGCTAAGCGAGATTTGGTCGCTAAGGGGCCGTAGCAGAAAATGTGTTTATATTCTTTCATTTGAACCATTTTAGGGTTATGGTTTTGGGAAAGTTTTTGTTCCAACTCCATCATTTTCATTCTTAGAGTAGGATTAGCTTAGAAAACAACACCGAGTCATGCACTTGGAAGATCGGAGGTGGATTTCTCATCAACCGGAGCTGACAACCCGCGGGATGTTTGGTTTATCTTCTCTATTCTTTGTGTATTTCTTTTGTGTTGGGTTTGTTTGTATAGTTACTCGAATCTTATGTATATTTACCGATTATAATGTTATATTTAACTTGCTTTACAAATATGTGTTGATGTTGTTCTGGATTTTTGCTCTATGCTGGGGATTTGGGTTGCTTTAGAGATAAACTTCTTAAATCCTTATCTAGGATGATAATCTGTTGGTTCTGAACTCTAGAGATAGATTTAGAGCTAGCATTCACTGTTTGTATCGGTTCTTAATGCTTTCGTGTTTGAGCGGCGCGCGAGAGATCGCCGACGCGAGAATACGGATGTTCTCGCGACTTCGCGTTAGAGATAACCTTAGTTGTGAGATGATCTCGTTTGTGCTCCAGAGATGGACGCTTATGTGAGAGATACGTGATGACATAGACGAGTATCGTAGGTTGAATATAATGGGTTGGTAAGTGTATGTTTGTGAAGAGTGAATATATTTACATTCCTGATAAGTTCTTTCTCTTCTAAGAATGTGTTTGTTATTCTTTCCTGTCTATATCTTTGTTTACTTTTTGCTCATTCAAACCCAAGCTCGAAACCGTAGAAACTGTTGAAGGGCATCTCTCCATCTCTGTGGACGATAATTCCCGGATCAATATTTCCAAATCTTTTGTTGTTGCATACCCTATGCTTGCTTCAACAAAATGGCGCCGTTGCCGGGGATGGTTGTGATTGCATCGCAATAGTTTCAGTTGTCTTGAGCTTTGTATATATCGTATATATTGTATAGTTTCACTGGTATATATACTTACTTGTGCATATTTACTTGTTTATGTTCACCATATAGTTTTACTTGTATATGTTACATACTAGTATACTTTTGTTGGTGAATGTTGGTGAAACATGTTGATCTAGGATTAGCTCTTTACTTACAAATCTTCACTTTTTAACTTGTGAATCCAACATTCACCAATTTTTCTCTTTGTGTATGTTAATATTTATATGTGTTTCATGTTTGCATATATGTGTTTGCTCTTGTACATATTTGTATATTTGTGTTTTCTTTCATGTTCGTATAATTGTTGTATATATTTGTACCTGTAACGTTTGTTGAGTGTTTTGGTTAGGACACTTTCTTTAAGCTTGTGCGGTGAGACGTCACCATGGCATGACGAGAGGAAGCTACTTTCCAAACACTGAAACAATAAAGGCGTCGAGCTAACGACGTAAAACAAGCGCTTGTTGGGAGGCACCCCAACGGTTGTAAATATTGTTTACATTTCTGTTTGTGAGGTATTTAGGTGAAGTGGTGAGTGATTAGAACAACTGGTGCAATTCTGATTTTTCTGAGTTCTGCTGTGTCCGCTAAGCGGAACAGAGCTCGCTAAGCGAGCATAGCAGAATTTTGTTTTTCTGCTCTGTACCAGTGGGGTTCCTATTCCACTTGGTTCACTTCTTTTCCCACTCTCACCAAGGCTACTTAGTAGTAGATACTAGTTTTATTTTTCTAATTCTTTTATTGGTTGTTTGTACTCAAATTTTGTCGGTAATTCGAAGATTTTTGAGGTGATTTTCCAAAGCTAGAGTGTTTCAACCTGTGGATGTATGGTAGGATATTGTTTTTGAAGTTGTATCATTCAAGGTACTCATTTATCGCTTTCTATAGCATAACATGTTTAGGAAACTTTTCATTTGTGCAATTACCATACCATTCATTCTTTTGCATTACTTGCTTGTTGATTGAATCACTTTAGTTCCCAAACCATAAATGTGAGGAAGCTTTCCATTGTTTACATATGCTGGAGGCCACAATCTTTGTTTTAACTGGATTTTATTATGCTTAATCTTTTGTTTATGTTGATTTTATGAATGCATGAAAAGGATCAAGGCATTTTGTTTCATTTTGAGCACAACTACCATAACCAAATAGTTCAATTCACCTTGTGAGTGTGTGATCATTTGTTAACCCTTTTGAGCCTTTTTGTCAATGTCCATGTTGTTTTTGCTAAATGCTTATCTTTGAGTGTTTAGTTCTCATTTTTGCATGGATGATTGATTCTTTGTTTTCTTGAACCCTCAACCATGATTTTTGGTATGAATTTTTACCTTGCCTTAGAAAGTAGGGAGTATTCACATGATGATGTGGTTGAATTCAAGTTGGGGAGAGAAAATGGTTTCTACTTATTTGGTTGTTGCTATGAGGTTGAAAAGAAAGAAAAAGAAAAAAAAGTGAAAAGAAAAGAAAAGAAAAGAAAAAAGAGGAGAAAAAGTTTTGAAAAACAAAAAGAAAAGAGAAGCGAATAATTGTGCTAATAAGTATTGTGATTGGTTTGAGAAACTTGTGGTTAAGGAAGAAGTTTAATCGAGATTTTGTTGTCTGAATCTTTGGTGGATTGATCACTCCCTTAGGTTTAGGCAAATTTTTGTTTCGATTAGCCTTAGGACATATCCCTTGTTTGTTAACCAAGCCACATTACAACCTTGAAAAGTCCTTGTGATTCTTTCTTTTATATCTTCAATGTGATTTTTGGATGAATGCATAATTTAATCTTTTGTTTGCAAGATTGTTGGATGAGTGTTAAAAGTCCTTCACCTTTGTGTGTTCTTCATCCATTGATGAATTTTTGCTAGGTGTGATATATGATGTGAGCATGTATTGTGTTAGAATGTTTAGTATGCTTTTTGCACTTAGGATTAGTTTCATTTATATGTTGTCGTTGTAGGATAATGGTAAGTATTTACTTTGTTTATACGTTTTTGTATTGAACCATACATTTGTTTTTGGTTTTCAAAACTTGTTGATTCACAATTCTTTGGTTTATTACTTTTGATTCTTTGATTTATTTGACATTGTTTGAGGACAAACAAAGTTTTAAGTTGGGGAGAGTCTGATAAGTGCCAAAATGTTGTTATTTTGAGTATATAATTGTGGCACTTATCGATTCTATTCATTCCGTTTTTGTAATAAAATCCCCACTTTTGTGTATATATTCACATTATTTAGTTTTCATATGTTTTATATACCGTTTAATAGTTTTTCCTTTGTTTTTATAGGTATTCATGCTTATTGGAGCCTCGAGGAATAAAGTGTCGAAGGCACGGCTCTGATTGCGCGATTTTGGATCAAATAAGCAAGTTTTGTGCAGAGAGCGCCGCTGAGCGGCGTGTAAGCGCGCTTTCCAGGGGCGAACCAATTTTTCCTAGCCGCTAAGCGGCAGCTCTGGCCGCTAAGCGGAGGCCTGTTTACTGTTCTTGATATTTTTGTAATACGTGTAGTCCGCTAAGCGAGATTTGGCCGCTAAGCGGCCGTAGCAGAAAATGTGTTTATATTCTTTCATTTGAACCATTTTAGGGTTATGGTTTTGGGAAAGTTTTAGTTCCAACTCCATCATTTTCATTCTTAGAGTAGGATTAGCTTAGAAAACAACACCAGGTCATGCACTTGGAAGATCGGAGGTGGATTTCTCATCAACCGGAGCTGACAACCCGCGAGATGTTTGGTTTATCTTCTCTATTCTTTGTGTATTTCTTTTGTGTTGGGTTTGTTTGCATAGTTACTCGAATCTTATGTATATTTACCGATTATAATGTTATATTTAACTTGCTTTACAAATCTGTGTTGATGTTGTTCTGGATTTTTGCTCTATGCTGGGGATTTGGGTTGCTTTAGAGATAAACTTCTTAAATCCTTATCTAGGATGATAATCTGTTGGTTCTGAACTCTAGAGATAGATTTAGAGCTAGCATTCACTGTTTGTATCGGTTCTTAATGCTTTCGTGTTTGAGCGGCGCGCGAGAGATCGCCGACGCGAGAATACGGATGTTCTCGCGACTTCGCGTTAGAGATAACCTTAGTTGTGAGATGATCTCGTTTGTGCTCCAGAGATGGACGCTTATGTGAGAGATACGTGATGACATAGACGAGTATCGTAGGTTGAATATAATGGGTTGGTAAGTGTATGTTTGTGAAGAGTGAATATATTTACATTCCTGATAAGTTCTTTCTCTTCTAAGAATGTGTTTGTTATTCTTTCCTGTCTATATCTTTGTTTACTTTTTGCTCATTCAAACCCAAGCTCGAAACCGTAGAAACTGTTGAATGGCATCTCTCCATCTCTGTGGACGATAATTCCTGGATCAATATTTCCAAATCTTTTGTTGTTGCTTACCCTATGCTTGCTTCAACACAAGCCCAGATTACGTCCCTAATAGTCACGGTTTGCCCATTCTTTCTTTTCTTCGATTACGACTCATCACGCATCATAAACTGATTTCAATTACATATTTGTGTTTCCTTTGATGTTTATGATCTTTTGGTGGAATTAATTTGATTTTGGATGTGTTTTAAGGGTTTTACCATGTTAGGGTTCATGGCTCTTGAATTGGGGCTTTACGATTAATACAAAATTAGGGTAAGCCATATGCACCAACAGATTCGTGATCATTGGACGATTGCATGGGTATGGTCGCGAAGAATTTTTGTTTCGTTTTGGATGCCTTTGGATTTTTGCAGGTGTAAAAGGTTTGAGATATTATAGCTAACGCGCAAAGAGCGCTGTAAAAGATTTCTGCACATGAGCCGGAGGTTAGGGACGATGAGGTGTCGTCACGCCAATGGTCCGATTCGAATAAAAGTGGCGCGCGTTTTTGTTGGATGCTGAAAGATCCAGTGCACGCATTCCTTGCATGATCACGCTGCACTCATGCTAGACAGCCCTTGGATCATGTGCTGGCTAAATCTAACACACCAAAGCCTGCAGGCGCATGGAAGACCCACGCATGTGCCACACACGATCCAGCTGAGTATTTTTCAATTTTTTTTTATTATTAATTATATAATCCTATTATATTAATTTATATATATATATATATATATATATATATATATATATATATATATATATATATATATATATATCATTTTAAACATTTTCTTTTTCTTATTAATAGTAAGCTATTTATTTTCTTTTATTCTAAAAAAACTTTTTTTTTATAATGATATTATTTATTTATTTATTATGTTTATATATTTATTTTATATATTTATTTATAATTTATTTATTTTATTTATTTATATATTTATATATATTCTTTTTAATTATATATTTTATTTAATGTTTATTTAATTATATTGTTTAATTTAATTTACATTTGATTATTTATTTAATTATATACATATCTTTTAAAGAATCATATTTATTTTATGGGTTAATGAACTTTTTCGTCCCTTTAAATATTTCAAATTTCGTTTTTAGTCCCTCCAAACATTTTCTTCAAGAAATTGTCCCTTCAAAATTTTTCTTCCGAACAATTGGTCCCTAACGTCAAATTTCGTAGCTAATCAGTGGCTAAAGTCGTAGCTAATCTCTAGCAAATTTGACGTTAGGGACCAATTGTTTAGACGAAAAATTTTAAAGGGACGATTTCTTAAAGGAAAATTTTGGAGGGACTAAAAACGAAATATGCAATATTTAGAGGGACCAAAAAGTTCATTAACCCTTATTTTATTTTAACTCCGAAAAATTCATAAAAATTATTTTTGCACTCGATTTTATTTTCTTATCCCGATTAAATTAATTAGGTCGAGAGACCAATAATTAATTAAATCGTTTATATTTTCTTATTCGTACCCTAATCAGGGTTTACGAAGATCATGCCCTACACTGAATGTTTTTATTTATGCCTTTTCAGGATTACCTTTCAAACGCTTTCCGACTACGCGCCACGCCCTTCACAAAGCTAAGTATTTAATTTAATTTAAAGTCTCTTTTGTTTCCTTTTATTAGGGTTCGTCTTTTAATGAACTGTGCATACATTCACCCTTCATTCTTCTGCCTTTGCCATTTTTTAGGGTTTACCTCAAAGGTTTCCCTCCGATCGCCAACCATATCAGATCAAATGCAAAGCTAAGTGCTTTTTTTTTTGTCTATTTAATTATTTTCAAATTCTTTATCCTCTTATTTTTAGGGTTAACCCTAATTGTCCCTGAACTAATAATGCACTCACTATATTTTGCCTTCTTGTTTTTCCGCCTTTTCAGGGTTTGTCAAATTGCCAAAGCTACGAACGTTGGTAACCCTAAACTCTATCTCAATTATTACTTATGTTAAACCTTTTATTTTTATATCCCGCTGGTTTCAATTCCCCTCTCCTCCGCTGGTTACAATTTCCCTTCCCCCATTATTATTGTTTGTATTATTGTGTGGTTAGTAATTATAGGGAGTGCAAGATTGTAATTAATTTAGAATCACGTAATTTTACAAGATAGCATAACTGAACATAATCACGTGATTGGTGCACACACGCACACTTTTGGGTAAACCTCTCTGTTGCCTGTTGCCTTGTTGCCCGTTGCCTTGTGATTTTCTACAGAATAGCCAGTCCCTCGAATACGAGGATACCTTAGCCAGTTGCCTCGATTAAAGATCATGGTCCCTAATGATGCTGCCTTCGATACACTAAAAAATGATCTCGACCCTCGGAAGTTGCTTACGAAAAGGCTGAGGTATCCTCTGGTTGCCTACGAAAAAGGCTGTTCTGATCCTTCCCTTTAGACTACCTGCCTTCTCTATGGCATGGGTCAGTCTTAAGGCGAATGATAACTCGATGACCCTTCAACCTCCAAATGAAAGGCTTCCTGCCCTCTATGGCATGGATAGACCCTTTCACCCTGAAAGGCTAGAAGAATTCTTTTTTTAAATTTTAAGGTAATTGCCCTTAATTGCCTTGCTCTGGCTAAAATGTCTTTTATCAACTTTTTCTTAAACAAACACTTTCAAGGCTACGCTCATTTACGAGCTAAAGTCCTTGTTTCTTCATCTTCTATACATTTCTAAACTTGTGGTTTCAAAACGAGCAAAGCAATTAAGAGCCCATGGAAAACCATAGATGCAAAGGGTGCCTTACACCTTCCCTTTGCATAATTACCCCCCGAACCCTATTTTATTTAAAAGGTTTTTTCTGTTCTTTTAGCCTTTCTATTTAATTTGGATAAAATAAAAGTCGGTGGCGACTCTTGCTTACCGCGACATTTCGATTATAAAAGTCAGTTCACCGTATTACATCGTGATTCCATTATCGTGACTCAGTTGTCGTGATTCCATTATCATGACTCAGTTGTCGTGATTCTATTATCGTGATTGACTCAGTTGTCGGGATTCCATTATCGTGACTCAGTTGTCGTGATTCCATTATCGTGACTCAATTGTCGTGATTCTATTATCGTGACTTAGTTGTCGTGACTTCATTGTCGTGACTCAATTGTCGTGATTCCATTATCGTGACTCAGTTGTCCTGATTCCATTATTGTGACTCAGTTGTCGTGACTCCATTATCGTGACTCAGTTGTCGTGATTCCATTATCGTGACTCAGTTGTCGTGATTCCATTATCGTGACTCGGTTGTCGTGGTCTTTTCTGAATTGAGTGTCATGATTAAGTCTGTCTCTTTCTTTGATTGTGTCAGCACCGTTCGCGGTGGCCGAATTAGATCTTGGAGAGATGATCGTGTCAGTACCGTTCGTAGTAACTGAATTAGATCAAAGATATTGTTCATCTGCTGGTACTCGTATCCTGAAAACATAGAGTTAGTCTTGATGCAATGTTATGATGCATGTATTATGAGTTTCTCAAAATAATTGAGAAACTTGCATGCAATGTATGAATATGTTTATGATATATGATGTCAGAATATGATTTATCCTTGATTGAGAAAATAAATCTTTGTATCATTGTGATTTTAATGTCTGATCTTGTTTTTGAAGATGCTCAGCTGGGGATTTATGAGTTTTGCTTGGGGATGACCAGTAACTTGAAGTACCCTGACTGGGGATTTAGAAATATTAATAAACCATGTTTGGAGAAGAGAAGAAGGTCAGGGAAACGACGATGTCAAAGATGTGAACTCTGTTAAGGAGCTATGTCTTTTGTTGGACGAGTACGTTTAAAGATATCTTCTTTGAGGATTACTCTATGGGGATATGATCCTGTGAAGTCGAATCTGTGGGGAGGCATGGATGCCTTGAACATCGCCCCCAGTTTTTATAGTAATTGCCATTCCTGGACTTATATTGATTGGAACACAACGATGAGTATTGATCGAAGTGTTGAACATGCCTTGCATAGTTTTGCCCCAGCTATTAGGGAAATTGGAGAAATTCGCCTCACGGGGACCTTATGAGATGTGTACTATGGGTGAGTGTTGCACCCCAAAATTTGCCCTCTTTATTTGAGCTATAAGTTAATAATGACGTTTATTTCGTCATTCAAAAATTGAAGAAAATTATAAAGAGTTTTATTGAAGATGCGTTTGATTGGAGTTTGTTCATTAGACTCGAGGTGGATTTAAGTTCAAGAATAATCAAGGTGAAATAAAGTTCTTTAGCATTTGTGTGAGATTTCTTGGCATTTTAGTTACGAGATTAGAACAATTCACCATATTCATGTCATCATGTCTAAATATTCACCAAGTTCATTTGATATCGTCCAAACGTCATTCGAGTTTCACTCGTTCCTTATGCCATTGAAATTTAGATACAAGAGTTGGAAGGCAAAAGATTAAAACTTTCATTTGAAGAAAAAAGATTTTGTTCATAATATCTTTCAACATTCATCAAATTTCAAATTCAATTATCCATCACACCATTTATCAAACCATTATCCAAAATCCTACCATTCCAAAATTCATTAGAACATTCCAAGTCCATACAGCACAAAGTAAATTCATTCCAAAGAGAAAAACCATACAAAAATCATTACACAACTCGGTACCAATGTACAGCAAAAAAGATTTCTTTACAAAAAGATCCTATTACAAAACTACTACACCATTGGAACCGCCCGGCATCCAAGTTCAACATGGTAACCTGCACCAATTCCGTAATTCCGCCATAACCAAAACCGCACCCTGCAATAACAGATTCGTGGCATAACAAAAAAGGTAACACATAACAGAAAAAGAGAATCGGAAAAGGAGAGAGGACTCACCACATAACCGAATCGTAACAAACTCTCTTGGCTTTCCCTCTGAACGGTGTTCATCATCTTCAACCCTCTTCACAAATTGAATCTTGATCTTTCTCTCATCATCTTCATCGATTCTTCAACCTTCTTCTCACAACCTTCCATTCTGAGCCTCTAACCAAATCACTCTCTTCAACCTTCATCCTTGAATCAACCGCTCTTCGATCGTCACCGTAATCATCTTCATCGCACATCTTCATCAACCTTGAATCTGAGAATTCTCTTACAATCTTCATCATCGTCCTCCACGCATCGTAGCAACAACATCAATGTAGCCACAGCAATATCATCGTCATCGCAAGATTCAATCTCCATCATCAATATCATCATCTTCGTCCCTTATTCGCTTCAACAGCAACGTCACGCAACCTAGAAAATCGACAACACAGTAACATTTATCATACACGTACAACAAGCCAAGTCTCGCACCGCACATCAACAACGACAATCGAAAAAAGAGAGAAATCAAGAAGAAGAAGAGTGGAGGTCTAAGATGCTACCTGAAGCAAAAGTCTCCGTCGCTTCCTCGTGTTATATGGCCGCGCCGCCGTTGTTTTGCAATCGGAGAAGATGGGAGTGAGGTTCGCGAGCCGAGGGTGAGGGATTGAGGCGAAGAGAACTTGACGCATAGGAAATATGAGGGCGTATCATTGTGTTCATGGTGGTGGCCGGAAGTTGAATCGGAGAAGGAGAGTGCCGCCGCACCTCCGTTGTTCGTGAGAGAAGAGAGAGGCTCAGAAGGACTCCAATAACTTCACGTGTAAAAAAAAACCTAATCCCTTTCCTCTTTTAATTTTGATTTCTGTCAATTGATTATGATATAATTGAGTCTTAATTGTGAATAAAATCTGATGATTAGGATTAATACACTGGTTAATTGGTTTTCATTAGCATTAATATGAGGTAATTAGCATTTGGTTTAACATGAAAAGATCTGGAAGTAAATCGTTTTTGGACCAGTGTAATTCCATTGGGCTCACAGACTACTACCATACAGAGGCCCAGCGCACCCCCTTTGTTTAGCCACAAAAATTTGTACAAAAACTATCTGATGGGCCATATTCCCTGGATCCTGCGCCCCTACCTCTTTGCACCACTGTTTCAATCTGAACCCCCTGTGTACATATTTTTTCGCTTTAGATTTAATTGTTTTAATTAGTTTTGTTTCCTATTTCTTTTTAAGTGATAAAAACATAAAAATCAATAAATTTTGTTAGTTTCTTAACATGATAAAAAATAATAAAAACATGCATTTTTTTTCTAGTTAGAATTAGATTTTTGTTTTCTATATTTGTTTTAAGTGATAAAAAATATCTTTTCCTTGTTAGAATTTATATGTTTTTGTACATAGTTCATTCTAATTCTTTGATAAAATGTCGTAAAAACAATTTAATCTTGTTAGGCTTTTGTTTAGGATTTACTTAGAATTTATTTTCTCTTATTTTCTATGGCGGGTGCATGCCTCCTTGTTATTACTGATTTGGTTGTTGAGATGTGCGAGGTACTTTGAGAGGGCCTTCGATTGCTTCGTGTTCCACTTTATTTGTGGGACACGAACTCGCTTCCGGTGCGACTTGACTTGTGTTGTGTTCCACTTTATTTGTGGAACACGAACTTACTCCTGATGCGATTCACCTGATCTCTCATTCATTGAGATGTATATTCCTGTATCGTCTGGCTTGTGTTTCTCTTGCAGGTTGCTTGTGTGGTTCTGTTTGATACGCACCACATAGCGGTTGTGATTTATTTTCACACCGCATCGCTTTGACGCTTATGCTGGACTCCTAGCTTTGCTGGATGTTAGATTACGTGAAGTATCTTAGTTCTGCTTGCGTTGCTAGCTCACTGCGGATTTGCTATCCGCTCGATATCTCCTTGTCCCTTTTACCGCTTTCCCGCATCATCCTGTAACATGAGAAGTAGGACCTAGACATGCATCTGGCCAAGCCCTCGAAAGAGGCTCTGTTTTTGTTGGTGTGTTTACATTTGTGCTTTGCGGCAGGGAGTCACGGTGTAATAAGTCCTATATGGCACTCCGTTAAGTCCTCATGGAAGGCATGCGGAAAGGGTTAGTAATCAACCCCCGCCTAGTCTCATCGAGTATGTTCAGTATGCGCACGCTGCGCGTGGCTCGCTTCTGAACCTGCACAAGATCTTGTTATCGAGTATGTCAGGAAAAGGGTTCATGCAGCCGGACCCCCGCCTTTCTTATAGCTCGCGTTGCTCGACGTTGATGCTCGGTGTACGCACGCACCGTTTTCCTTTATGATCCGTGACGGCTTGGTTGCTGAGGGGGGTCCGCCCTCTTGTCTATGGCCCGATCACTTTCGCGAGGTCTAATGCTTGGTTGACTTGGGTTGAGTTGCTCCCCTTGGCTATGGCGGGACCGCTTTTCTACCACTCGGTCAGTACCGTTGGTTTTGTTTGCTTTACGAGCGGATGCTCGTTTGTGTGATATTATTGTTTGCTTCCCTTTTCCCTCGTAGGTTTATAGCTTAGCTTAGACATGTACCCTTTGTATGATAACATTAGGTAGCAAGCTTTCTCTCTTAGCTTAGGTTTTCCCCATGCATTCTTTAAAACACAAACCACACTCTTTGATTTTATTTTCTTAAGAGCTTGTTATTTCCGCTCCATTCCCAGCATAAGTCTCCAAAGGTCGAGCAGCGGAGTGTGAATGTAACTCGTTCACCTAAAAAACACAAAACAAACAGAAATTAGTTAGCCGAGCTACGGTAGCTCTGATTCTGCAAAACAGATACGTAGGCAGCGGGGTAGGGCCCGTGCGAGCATAACACTTTCTTTTCCCTACATTTTGCATTCATTTTAGTCCAGATTAGCGCAGTTTTGCTTACACACCCATAGTTTTAGACACAAGCATGGATACCATCGAGTACGATGGGCGTGAGGGGTCGATCCTAGCGCTTGTGTGTTTATCTTTGGGTGCTTTACTGCTTTGCATATTTACCTGTTTGCATTGCATTCTATGTGCGCTTTTACTTTTCTGCATCATATTCTGGACTGTCTGGATTTCTATCTGTGGGTGGATGTTTCAAGAGGTAAAAGGCCCAATACCCAGGCTATGAGTGATACCATAGGAACTAGGAATAGAGTGGCCGTGACGGACAGAAGGCGTATGCCTGATTGATCTGATCACGTATCCACGGACAGAGCTTGGTGGAATGAGGCAATATCGTATTATAACGCCTACATTTGATCCTCTGTTGGCTTTTCGACCTACCTTGGCCTAGATTTACCCGTGAGTGGGGCGGGAATCAATCATTGATTAACAGGTACATTGATGGTGACTTTGGTTCTTGTTCGTGGGTTACCGCTGTTCTCGTTCGAGTGTACTATTGGTTCCTGTTCGTGGGGTACTATGGTTCTTGTTCGAGTGGTAATCTATGTTCTATTCCAGTGTGTTGGTGACTATGGTTCTGATTCTATTGGTTATGTCCCGTGATCTACGGGGAGTTCCGAATTGGTGCCGAACCTTTGAACCTGTGCCGTGTGATTTCTCGGTATCTCAGATATATCCAGCATTTGTGATTCCCACCACCTTGCATCATTGCATATTTACTTTCCAAAAAATGATGTACAAAAAATAACTAGCATACATGTTCCTTTCATTTCCAAGGAATCATATCTTTAAGCCTCGTGTTGAGCTTTTCCATCTCTTGCTTGCAAAAATCAAAAAAACAAGGATTCCTTGGAAATCGAATGAACATGGCATTGCATTCATATCATGCATCCCATACATTCCATGCATAACAGGTGTTCAGGATCGAGGATTTCTTATTCAGACTTGGTACAGACACTTGATACAGACTCAGAGACTTGATTTGTCCTTATTGTGTGTTCAAAGATCAGTCATGAAACAACTTTGTGGGTGACCAAGAGGAAAGCTCAGTTGAGGTTCTTCTTGAAGACTTGTCTTATGCTCATTTGCTTCCATGCTTGCTTTATTTGCAACTGGTTAAGCTCTGTATTGTGTGGATATCTACAGATTCTATGCTTGATGACGATGACACTAGGTGTGAGTTCTATTCTGGGTCACCTGGTCGTGATGTTAGTATCTACAAGTCTTTGAAATTGCTTGGGGCTCCCGCACGAGGGATAAGCAAGACATTGTCTATCTTGAGCATTGCACCATTTGCATTGCTCGAATCCCTAAAGCACTTGCAAAATTCCGTGTGACTTCGCCAGAATCTTCTGCCCAGCAGTAATCAAAAGTGGCTCATATAGACACCTCTTATTCTCAAGGTTCTGTTTCACATCCTGAGTCACCTGCTCATCTTGGAGTTTCCTTGTCAATAGTCTTTGCTTTTCAACAGAGACAAAAAGAATATCAGAAACAAGCTGATGTAATCCCAATGCCTTGAATTCGAGTTACTTCCTTGCTTGTTGGAATTTCAGTTGGTTAAGATTCATTCTTTGGGTGTTTCTCACCACAGATAGCTCTCCTGATTTCGATGATAATACTAGGTGTATTCCATGCTGGGGCACCTGATCATAATGTCAAGCCTTACAATATGTTGAAGTACAAAGAGTCCATGACATGCTTGATACAGAGATGTTTGAGTTTATTCATAATGGTTTCCACTGGTCAATTCCATTTCATCTGCCGCAAGTAGAATGTTTGTTCTTCCTCGAGGAAGTAACTCATGAGAATCACTTGCAACTTGTACTGCCAGAGGCTTCCTTCCTAACAACTTTTGTGTGTTCCAAGTAATGACTTTTGTGGCCAATCGCAGAGGTTATTGTTGTTCGTCAAAAGTAATACAAGTTTCCTCCATTCATGATGGTGTTTTGTGTTTCAGCAGCCATACTTAGGGCTCCCGACCGAGGGATAAGCAAGACTCCGTGTTCTTGAGTTTGCAACATTGGCAACTCAAATCCCTAAAGCATTCACAAAATCCCGTCGCTGTTTTTGAGGGCTCCCGACCGAGGGATAAGCAAGACTCCTTGTATCTTAAGTTTGTGCACAACTTGCATGGCTCAAATCCCTAAAGCTGAGCACTTGCAGCTTCTGTATGACTTTGCCAAAATCTTCTTCCAGGAAGTAATCTAAAGTGTTCTACAGGAACATATGCTAACGCTTGGTGTGCTTTCCACTCTAGGGCACTTGGTTATCCGAGTGAAGGTTGACAGACATTCAGAGACAAGGTACAAGACCTGATTGACTCAAAATCTATCACATTCGCACTTGAAGGCCAGAATTGAAGTTCTCCTCCGACTTAGCGGATCTTCTGAAGCAATAAGTCCATACGGAGAGAATCTCCTCAACGTTGGTTTCCTAAATCATCATGCATGTTCATGTTTAAGCTTTCTTGTTTTGTGCAATACTGGTTGCATGCAAAACTTGTTTATTTTTGAACTATAATCATAATGCATTGGATATGTTTGTCTTGAAAAAATCCATTCGCTTTTGCTCTTATATGTTTTTATATGCTTTTTCTGATACCTAACTCTTGTTAACAAAGCATGATAACTCCGAAGGGAGAATGATGGACATAATACCAAAAACCTCAAATGGTATGCTTTTGAGTAAAACCCTGTTGATGATGTACAGGCATTGTTTCAATTCCCAAACACTGGAGATATAAGGGAGATAAACCCTCGTTAACCCCTCTGAGCCTTCGAAGTAGGAGTTTCTTTTCTCAAAATGAAAAAACCCTCACATTTAACCCAGGGGCAGGGTAGTATTCAGTTGACCTGATCGAGCATTCGAAATTCATCAAGAGCACACATCTAAAGACACAATAATGGTTATCTTTCAAAAGATTGAGGCAAGTCAAAACCACAACGGTTATCTCTCACCTCAGGAGGTTGAGACATCATGATTATCCCTCACATCAGGAGGTTGAGACTAACATCAAAACCGCGGTGGTTAATCCCTCACATCAGGAGGTCAAGAGAAGATAATACCACCATGGTAATTCTTCATCAATCAAGGACTCAGGCAATCACAATCACTTCCTACAAATCAGAGATTCAGGATCACACGACTTGTTCAAAAAAAAAAGGAATGCAAAAAAAAAAGAGCCCGCTAAGTCAACAACTTGAAAGCATGTGACTTAGGCAAAAGTTAGGGCATCCCGCTGGACATCTAAATCAAAATTCAAACGAATTTGTCCAGGCAAAAGTTAGGGAAACGAAAAAAAGAAAAGCAAAGCAAAGCAAACAAGGATTACAAAATAAGAATCCTTATCAAAAGAACAAAGTCGTGTGATCAGACACCAAAAATGAAAGGTAAAGTGATTGCCATGTCAGAATACTTCATTGATTCCTCAATCATCTCAAGTTCCTATTGAAAGATGGATGCTCGTGTCAAGTTAACTGAACTTAGGACTGGAGAACATCACGAAGGGGGTGGGCACCAAATAATTTGAGCCTCAAAATCCTTTTTTCTAAAACCGTGAACCCGGACACGTTACAACCCTGAAAAGTCCTAACTGAAGCAGGGTTAATTCGAAAGCAGACTATACATGAGAATACGGTAAGCTGACTCCTAGGAGATCCGCTAAACGCTTGAGTTGGTATCACACCATCTTTTCTTTCATAAAAAAATCGATGTTAAGACATCCTTTCATAAAGTTTCTTTAAACTTCAAGACAAACATGAACTTTGCATTAGAATTATATTTCTCATAATAAACATTCTTTGCATATAAACAGGTGTTTAACATCAGGAAAGTTTCCATCATGAACTTTAGATGAACAATTTTATCCTCCTGAAGGACAAGTTGTCTTCCGAACTCCGTTGAGTTGAGGCAGCAATATTTCAAAGTTTGATCACCCTCAGGGGCACAAGAAGCAGTTGATTACTCTATCGAGTAAGTTTTCAATCAATATGAGGCAATCAAGTCAAGATTCGAAGAATCTCTCAAAGTGCTAAGCAAACAGGGGCATTCACCCAAGCACAGTCGAAGCTACTTCCAATACAGGTCCATCAGGGGCATGGTTCCAAAGTTCAGGATATTGGGGCAAGTTGGCTATGATAGCACAAATCTCGAGAAGTCATTACGAGATGAATTTCTTCAAATTCCTTACAGGCTGGGGCAAAGCAACATACAATGGCATTCTTTCCTCATCAGGAGGTGTCCAGTTTAAAGTTCGGGTGTGAGCTAAACAACTTACGAACTTGATAACCGTCAGGGTCGTCATCCTCAGCAGTTAAAAGCTGAAAGCCCATTACTTGTTGGCAATTTTACAATCAATATGAATGTGCAGAACACTATGAAAGCCAATACCTGCTTGGTCCCTTTGAAGTTAACACTTGCTTGACCCATTAATCCAACTTCTTAGTGGTGTTCCCTTGAAGAACTAATGCCTGTTTGATGCTCCGGTCGATACTTGTTTGGTGTTCTAATCACTGCTTGCCTATCAGCTCATTGAATCCATTGCCTGTATGGAAAGTTTCAAAGCTAAGATGTTTGACAATCTGTTTGCTCTTGCATTTGCCTATTGTGGGTGAGCATCACCATCCTCTGTCATGTGAGGAAACCCCGTGAAGAAGTCATGCTATGTCTATGTCCTGGGGCATTTCATCTCTTTAACTCGCAGGTACATCCTTTCGAGTACACCATGTCAGCGCGTTGGCGGATCTAGCCTAATAAGATATTCTCACTCCCCAGCTGAGTGCATCCTAATGGGAGACTCTCATTCCCCAGTTGAGTATATCTAGATGAGATTTTCTTCGTTCCAAGATTCTCATATCCTTAGCAAAGCACATCTTAATGCATTCTCCATGCTCCAGAAGCCTCATTCCCCGGTGGAATATTTTCTCCCCAGTTGAATCATGATTGAATGGTATCTGATTCCCCAGCAAGCTCTTAATGAGGTTCTTTGCCTGAATGCCTCTCTTTCCCCAGTAGAGCGCTTCTCTCTCCATCAGATGGACCTGTTTTCCCCAAGAGAGTCATCTTATTCCCCAGTGGAGTTGCCTAAACAAAAGGTTCTTATGCTAAGTTCCTTATCCCCAGCAGATCTCTCATATCCCTAGCGGATCGTTATGAAGAAGTATTCATTTTCCCCACTGAGTCTTTCCTCAGCAGAGATTCACATGCATCCTCCGCAGAATCTGTGTCCTTCAAGGATCTTCCCCAGCGGAATGCTTCCTATACAAGCAAGTTGGTCACTCCTCACCAGAGTTATCTCCACGACTTGCTCTTATCTCCTCATCCCCAGTATGTCGAGAATTTGCTTCTCTAATGAAGTTGCAAGGGTCTTCCCCAAGCAGTTAAGTGGGATGTTCTTTTCTCCATGAAGGATTCATTCCCCAAACAGAGCTCGCGTCCATATTTGATCGTCTCCAGCAGATTTCTGATCCATCTTTGCCAGCTCGCAGTTTGTGACTTCTGGTCACTCATCTTGTCCTCCCCGCAGAGTTCTATACTCTCTCCAGGACTTCTTCAGCAATTCAGTGCTCATCTGTTGTCTCCCCAAGCAGCGTCCGAATCTTGCATCATTTGCATAGCATTCTCAAAAGCGTATAACGTCTTCTTTCTCGGGAACGTTATTCTATAAACATTCATACATGCATCATGCATAAATCATATCATATCTGTTTCTTTATGCAGGAAAGTTATCCAGATACGAATGCTCCCCATAGAGCAATATTCGCCTAGTCATTACAGGCGCTTATCCTGATGTTTTGAATCAGAAGAGGATTGTTCTACTTATTTTCTGGCATAGCTCAGATCAGTTCAAAGACATTCCTATTCCCGATGTCCCCAGATCGGTGGAAGATATTTGTTCCTATCCTGATATCCATCTCAGTTGAAGGAACCGCCTCCGGATCTCCCAAGATCTTCCGAAGGAGCAAGCCTTCTGATACATCAGATCAGTTGGAAATATCTACTCCCTGACGATTTAGTTCGTTCAGAAGAAGAAACTCGTTTGCCCAGTCCTGATACCTTACTATCAGTTGAGGACGTTTTCTTAACCCGGCGTACACAGTTCGGAAGAAACATCTGTTCCTATCCTAATATTCAGATTCAGATTAGTTGAAGGAACCGCCTCCGGATCCCCGTGGTCTTACGAAGGAGCAAGCCACTGATATCATCAGATCAGATGGAGATGTTTGCCTGATTGACTTTTTCATTCAGATGAAGATTGTCCTACTTATTTTCTGGCATCATGTCCAGATCAGTTTAAAGGCATTCTTTCCCCGGCGTACACAGTTCGGAAGAGATATTGTTCCTATCCTGATTACCAGTTCAGTTGAAGGAACCGCCTCCGGATCCCCGTGGTCTTACGAAGGAGCTAGCCGCTAATTCCCAGATTAGTTGGAATATCTGCCTGATGATTTAATTGCATCAGAAGAGATGTCTGCCCAGATTCCCAGATCATGATTCCCAGATCAGAGATACCTATTACCCGTTGATGTCCGATTCAACCGATGTATCTCCCTCGATTCCCAGATCGACTTAAGACATCTATCCCGATGCAAGTTCGGAGACATCTGCTACGTCTGATACCCAGATCAGTCGAGATGTTCCTTCTCTTGATGCCCAGATCATTTGAAGTGTTTCCCCTGCCTGTGGGTGCCCGTTCCTTCTTACCACAAGTTGGAGCATATTTAATTGTCCAAATCAATTGAAGTTTTTTCTCCCTGCTTGCGGGGTGGTACATTCCTTCTTATTGCAAGATGGAATCTTCTATTGATCAAGAGCGCAAATTTTCGAGTTCATTCTGGTATTCAATCTCCTTCCACCTCGACGATTCGAAACTTTCGTTTCTCACTCGTCAGGTTCAAGTAGTTTGAATAGGGGCAGCTGTTGCACCCCAAAATTTGCCCTCTTTATTTGAGCTATAAGTTAATAATGACGTTTATTTCATCATTCAAAAATTGAAGAAAATTATAAAGAGTTTTATTGAAGATGCGTTTGATTGGAGTTTGTTCATTAGACTCGAGGTGGATTTAAGTTCAAGAATAATCAAGGTGAAATAAAGTTCTTTAGCATTTGTGTGAGATTTCTTGGCATTTTAGTTACGAGATTAGAACAATTCACCATATTCATGTCATCATGTCTAAATATTCACCAAGTTCATTTGATATCGTCCAAACGTCATTCGAGTTTCACTCGTTCCTTATGCCATTGAAATTTAGATACAAGAGTTGGAAGGAAAAAGATTAAAACTTTCATTTGAAGAAAAAAGATTTTGTTCATAATATCTTTCAACATTCATCAAATTTCAAATTCAATTATCCATCACACCATTTATCAAACCATTATCCAAAATCCTACCATTCCAAAATTCATTAGAACATTCCAAGTCCATACAACACAAAGTAAATTCATTCCAAAGAGAAAAACCATACAAAAATCATTACACAACTCGGTACCAATGTACAGCAAAAAAGATTTCTTTACAAAAAGATCCTATTACAAAACTACTACACCATTGGAACCGCCCGGCATCCAAGTTCAACATGGTAACCTGCACCAATTCCGTAATTCCGCCATAACCAAAACCGCACCCTGCAATAACAGATTCATGGCATAACAAAAAAGGTAACACATAACAGAAAAAGAGAATCGGTAAAGGAGAGAGGACTCACCACATAACCGAATCGTAACAAACTCTCTTGGCTTTCCCTCTGAACGGTGTTCATCATCTTCAACCCTCTTCACATATTGAATCTTGATATTTCTCTCATCATCTTCATCGATTCTTCAACCTTCTTCTCACAACCTTCCATTCTGAGCCTCTAACCAAATCACTCTCTTCAACCTTCATCCTTGAATCAACCGCTCTTCGATCGTCACCGTAATCATCTTCATCGCACATCTTCATCAACCTTGAATCTGAGAATTCTCTTACAATCTTCATCATCGTCCTCCACGCATCGTAGCAACAACATCAATGTAGCCACAGCAATATCATCGTCATCGCAAGATTCAATCTCCATCATCAATATCATCATCTTCGTCCCTTATTCGCTTCAACAACAACGTCACGCAACCTAGAAAATCGACAACACAGTAACATTTATCATACACGTACAACAAGCCAAGTCTCGCACCGCACATCAACAACGACAATCGAAAAAAGAGAGAAATCAAGAAGAAGAAGAGTGGAGGTCTAAGATGCTACCTGAAGCAAAAGTCTCCGTCGCTTCCTCGTGTTATGTGGCCGCGCCGCCGTTGTTTTGCAATCGGAGAAGATGGGAGTGAGGTTCGCGAGCCGAGGGTGAGGGATTGAGGCGAAGAGAACTTGACGCATAGGAAATATGAGGGTGTATCATTGTGTTCATGGTGGTGGCCGGAAGTTGAATCGGAGAAGGAGAGTGCCGCCGCACCTCCGTTGTTCGTGAGAGAACAGAGAGGCTCAGAAGGACTCCAATAACTTCACGTGTAAAAAAAAAACCTAATCCCTTTCCTCTTTTAATTTTGATTTCTGTCAATTGATTATGATATAATTGAGTCTTAATTGTGAATAAAATCTGATGATTAGGATTAATACACTGGTTAATTGGTTTTCATTAGCATTAATATGAGGTAATTAGCATTTGGTTTAACATGAAAAGATCTGGAAGTAAATCGTTTTTGGACCAGTGTAATTCCATTGGGCTCACAGACTACCACCATACAGAGGCCCAGCGCACCCCCTTTGTTTAGCCACAAAAATTTGTACAAAAACTATCTGATGGGCCATATTCCCTGGATCCTGCGCCCCTACCTCTTTGCACCACTGTTTCAATCTGAACCCCCTGTGTACATATTTTTTCGCTTTAGATTTAATTGTTTTAATTAGTTTTGTTTCCTATTTCTTTTTAAGTGATAAAAACATAAAAATCAATAAATTTTGTTAGTTTCTTAACATGATAAAAAATAATAAAAACATGCATTTTTTTTCTAGTTAGAATTAGATTTTTGTTTTCTATATTTGTTTTAAGTGATAAAAAATATCTTTTCCTTGTTAGAATTTATATGTTTTTGTACATAGTTCATTCTAATTCTTTGATAAAATGTCGTAAAAACAATTTAATCTTGTTAGGCTTTTGTTTAGGATTTACTTAGAATTTATTTTCTCTTATTTTCTATGGCGGGTGCATGCCTCCTTGTTATTACTGATTTGGTTGTTGAGATGTGCGAGGTACTTTGAGAGGGCCTTCGATTGCTTCGTGTTCCACTTTATTTGTGGGACACGAACTCGCTTCCGGTGCGACTTGACTTGTGTTGTGTTCCACTTTATTTGTGGAACACGAACTTACTCCCGATGCGATTCACCTGATCTCTCATTCATTGAGATGTATATTCCTGTATCGTCTGGCTTGTGTTTCTCTTGCAGGTTGCTTGTGTGGTTCTGTTTGATACGCACCACATAGCGGTTGTGATTTATTTTCACACCGCATCGCTTTGACGCTTATGCTGGACTCCTAGCTTTGCTGGATGTTAGATTACGTGAAGTATCTTAGTTCTGCTTGCGTTGCTAGCTCACTGCGGATTTGCTATCCGCTCGGTATCTCCTTGTCCCTTTTACCGCTTTCCCGCATCATCCTGTAACATGAGAAGTAGGACCTAGACATGCATCTGGCCAAGCCCTCGAAAGAGGCTCTGTTTTTGTTGGTGTGTTTACATTTGTGCTTTGCGGCAGGGAGTCACGGTGTAATAAGTCCTATATGGCACTCCGTTAAGTCCTCATGGAAGGCATGCGGAAAGGGTTAGTAATCAACCCCCGCCTAGTCTCATCGAGTATGTTCAGTATGCGCACGCTACGCGTGGCTCGCTTCTGAACCTGCACAAGATCTTGTTATCGAGTATGTCAGGAAAAGGGTTCATGCAGCCGGACCCCCGCCTTTCTTATAGCTCGCGTTGCTCGACGTTGATGCTCGGTGTACGCACGCACCGTTTTCCTTTATGATCCGTGACGGCTTGGTTGCTGAGGGGGGTCCGCCCTCTTGTCTATGGCCCGATCACTTTCGCGAGGTCTAATGCTTGGTTGACTTGGGTTGAGTTGCTCCCCTTGGCTATGGCGGGACCGCTTTTCTACCACTCGGTCAGTACCGTTGGTTTTGTTTGCTTTACGAGCGGATGCTCGTTTGTGTGATATTATTGTTTGCTTCCCTTTTCCCTCGTAGGTTTATAGCTTAGCTTAGACATGTACCCTTTGTATGATAACATTAGGTAGCAAGCTTTCTCTCTTAGCTTAGGTTTTCCCCATGCATTCTTTAAAACACAAACCACACTCTTTGATTTTATTTTCTTAAGAGCTTGTTATTTCCGCTCCATTCCCAGCATAAGTCTCCAAAGGTCGAGCAGCGGAGTGTGAATGTAACTCGTTCACCTAAAAAACACAAAACAAACAGAAATTAGTTAGCCGAGCTACGGTAGCTCTGATTCTGCAAAACAGATACGTAGGCAGCGGGGTAGGGCCCGTGCGAGCATAACACTTTCTTTTCCCTACATTTTGCATTCATTTTAGTCCAGATTAGCGCAGTTTTGCTTACACACCCATAGTTTTAGACACAAGCGTGGATACCATCGAGTACGATGGGCGTGAGGGGTGCTAATACCTTCCCCTCGCGTAACCGACTCCCTTACCCTTTTTCTCTGGTCGTGAGACCGTTGTTTTGTTTTGGTGGTTTGCTGGCATTCCCTTCCTTTTCAGGATAAATATGTTAGTGGCGACTCTATTAATTTTCGCGGTAGCGACAGCGAGATGCCCTTAGTACTTAGTATGATGCCCCTAATTGATCGGGAAGCAGCTTCAGACCCACTTGGGTATATGCCTCTGATTGTTTGGCATTTTTGAGAGATTCTTGGAATCTTGACCTGATTGCCCCAGATTGATTGGGCAAAGCGTGCCATGCCCCTTGTGTACGTAGGAGACATTGCAACTTTCAGTCATTAGTTGTACCCTGTGCAAGTTCTTTCTGATGCTAACATTTGAAATTATGTAGCAAAATATGTTTAATAATGAATTCATGAGATGCAATGCATACGTTTGTCTTGAGTTTTTTGAAAAAACATTAAAACAAGAGATGTAAAAGAGTGATATTTGTAAAAACATGATATTTGTAACAATGTGATGTTTGTAAAAACGTGATATCAACTCGGCATTTGTGGTAAACCTTAAGGAGTCAGGATAGCTTTGTTGTGACAGTATGTTTTCGAACTAACCATGCTTCAGTTAGGACTTTCAAGGGTTGTAACGTGGCTTGGTTCACGGTTTAAGAAACAAAAGGACAAAGGCTCAAATTTTGGTTGTACCCACCCCTCTTCGTGATGATCTTCAGTCCTAAGCTCAGTTAATTCAACTTATGCATTCAGGTTCTAATAGACTTTTGGATTTGCACCTTTGATAATGATGACAGTTCACAAGCAGAGAAAACTTTTGAGATGGCAGTCACTCCTTCCTTTTGGTAGTCACAACATTGTGTTGTTCAGGAATTTATTGACTTCTCTTTTTTCATCTTTTGATATCCCTAACTTTTGCCTGAACTGTCTATTTTGAGCTTACAGTCAGGGGGATGCCTTGATTTTTGCCTAAGTCTTCTTTGTGATTTTTGACTTAGCAGGCTTTTCTTTGTATATATGTTTTTTCGTTTCATTTTTTTTGAAAGATATTGACTGCCTTGCTTAATGATTGATGAACCATCATTGGCTTTTGATTGACATCTCCAACACTTCTTTGATGTGTGCGGATGAACGCTTGTGATTGAAACCTTTGTTGAAAGGTGTACTGAATGATTCTCTTAAAATAGAATGCACAGCCAAATTAACTGAGAATTACCCTGCCCCGGGTTATGATTAAGGGTTTTAAATTGTGCAAGAAAGAAAACTTCTACTCCTTAGGCTCAAAGGGGTTGACGAGGGATTAACATCCTTATATCTCCACTGTTTAGGAATTGAAACAATGCCTGTACATCGTCAACATAGTCTGTTCAAAAGCATCACTGTATGAGGTTGCGGTATCATTTTCGTCATCCTCCCTCAAAAGGCTTACAGCTTTAGCAGGAGTTGAGTATCATAAAACAGATGCAAAGTAAAGACGCAATTTAAAGTGAGTGATAGCGAAATGATTTATTCAAGAAAAACATATGCAATGCACTAATGATGATTATTACAACAGATAATGTCTATCATGAGTCAAATGTTTAAACAAACAGAAAGAAACTTGCAAATGAAAGTAGATATGATGATCCAAAAGTTTGTCCGTCTAGACGTCAATCAGTCTTGTCATGACTAGGTATAGGAGTGGTGATCACCACAGAAGTTTTCAGGAGGGTTGAATTTGACCTCTCCGTCATCGATCAGATCTTGAATCTTATTCCTCAATATCCCGCAATTGTTTTTGTAATGTCCAGGAATGTTGGAATGGTACGCGCACCTCGCATTAAGTTTATAGCCAGAGGTGTTAGAACTCTTGGGAGCATCCCTCAGAGTAATCAATCTGATCTTCAACAGATGTTGTAATGTTTGAGCCGACGACGTATTGATTTTGGTGAATTGACGCTTAGGTGCATCTGGCTTGCGTCGTTGTTGTGGAATTGGTGTAGAGATTCAGAGCATCCGGGGTTCGAGCTTCCGGAATGTGTATCTGATGAGAATGTTTCAGAAGTCTGGGGGTCAAGCTGCCAGAATGTTCATCTGATTGGAACTTTCAGAATGTCCAGGGTTCGAGCTTCCGGAATGTATATCTGATTGGAATGTTTCAAAAGTCAAGGGGTCAAGTTCCCAGAATGTTCATCTGACTGATTTGTTGATGGTATTTGTCTGACCAGTTTGTCAACATTAGAAAATGATTAGGTCGCGTCTTTGTCTGAAGAAATCTGACTTTCGTCTTGGAGCGTACTTCTTTGAGAATCAAGCTCACCATATCGAGTGGGTCATCGCCTCTGATTCGGGATATCTCTGAATTTGAAGATACATGGTTAGAGGAAAATAAATCCTCTTGCCCCTTGATAGGTATGATGTCTCTGAACTGGAAGGTATGTGGCCAGAGGAAAATAAATCCTCTTGCCCCTTGCTTAGGAATTCGGTCCTTGATAAGAGTACCTGAAATTGTGCGCCCTAAATCCCTAAGATCCTTGAAAGGGTTAGTAAACATGCAATGTCATGAGGTCATGATGTCATGATGTTATGCAATGCATCAGGCAAAGCGTAAGATAGTAAGGACGAGTGAGTCTCACAAGAAAAACCTGCAAGAAAACTAAAGGGTTAGTAGCAAGCACAGGCAAGTCACACAAGTGTCCTTAGGTTTAAAAGCTTGCGTGAAGTTCGTAGGTAAGTACCCTCCCCATTGAAGTTAAGTCGGTTCAACCTGTCCTAGAATAGTAACTGGGTTCTATGGTGCTCATATCCCTGATCTTTCCCGCGGGCATTGTCTCAACATGGCACTCGATCGGCCAGCCAAAAGCATCCCTAGAGTCCAATCTCAATGAGTGTAGCATCGAGTATCAACCGGCTTCAGTCAGGAATCCAAAGCCAGCTATCTCGCTACTTCCTATAGGCCAAAGTCAAGTTCAACTAAGGTTCTAAGGGCGAATTAGTGCTTGTGACACCACGCGGTAGCCAAATGTCTCCTCGATCATGTTCAAGGGCCATCAGGACAAACCAAAGCGTCGCACTAACGGTGGCCACCAGTTCAACCATAACGATACATGTCGTACAGCCTCCCCGGTCTCATGCCACATACCTAAGGTACACTAGATCCGGGTGTAGGATCTTTCACACAGCAGAATACCCAAAACAGCCTTTAAAGATAAAGCAAACAAGTCAAACAAATTTAAAGTGATCCTAGCTCTAAGGTAACCCCTCTTTAATTCGAAAGCATCCCCAGCAGAGTCGCCAGTTCTGTAATACGGTGAACTGACTTTATTTGAAATATGCGGATAGCAAGAGTCGCCACCGACTTTTATTTTATCCAATTTTAGGAAAGGCTAAAAGAACAGGAAAATACCTTTTAAAAAGATTTTGAGTTCGGGGGTAAGTTATACAAAGGGAAGGTGTAAGGCACCCTTTGTATCCATGGTTATCCATGGGCTCTTAATTGCTTTAGCTCACTTTTGAATTGTTTGAAATGTTTGAAAAGGAGGTGCAAAAAGTAAAAACTTTGAAGAAGAACTTTAGCCTGTAAATAAGCGTAGTCCTTTTGAATTTGATTTTGAAAAGTGTGAAAAAAGGTTTTGAATTTAGAGCAAGCAATTAGTAGCAACTACCCTAAGTTTGAAAATCGCTCTTTTAGCTTTTCGGGAGAAAGGGTCTATCCATACCATAAGAGGGCAGGAAGTCTTTCAATTGGATGTTTAAGGGTCATCGAGAATAATCGTTCTCCATAAGACTCTCCCTTGCCATAAAGAGGGCAGGTAGTCTAAGGGAAGGATATAATAGTCATTTTATTTTCTAGGCATCATGCGAGGATACCTTAGCAATTTGGGACTCATTTTATAAGGCAACCTCGAGGGAGTTTCAATAACTTTGAAGGCAACATTGCTTTAGGTATCCTCGGAATCGAGGGACTTGACTATTTTTAAGCAACAAAATCAAGGCAACAAGGCAACAATATAAGGCAACAAGGCAACCAGAGGGATTACCCTAAAGGTGTGTGTGTGGCACAATCACGTGGTTCAGTTCGAATATTTAATCTTGTAATCAGTTATCCTAATTCTGTTAAAGGCTTGCACTCCCTAAGATTACTAACCACGCAGTTTAAAATGAGCAGAAATTAAAAGCAGCAATTAAAGTTCCTACGCTATTACAATAAACACCTGCGGGGATGGGGGAAATTAACAAAAAATAAGAAATATAAATAATTAACATAATTATTTTGATCCCCGCCCTGATCTTCCTCGAACCTTGATCAACCCTGATCATCTGAGAATTAAACAGAAAATAAACAAAACAGAAAATAAACAAAAGGGATGAGTGTAAGAGAGATTTATTGACTATTTGAAATAACCCTATTTTGGGCAAAAGCAGAATAAAAATTAAAATAAGATTTAAACCAAAAGGAATTAGAAACTTAGCTTTTTTTTTTAATTTGGCATGGCGCGTAAACGGAGAATTTTGATTAATCCTGAAAATTTGAACAAAGACAGAAAAAGGTTAGTGTATGAGTGATCTACAAACCTTAATTGATTAAAAATCTATAAACCCTAAAAAGGTTTACAAACCCTACCCTTGAACCTAACAGGTTTATTGAAGAAAACTTATTATGACCTACAGGGTTTGTAAGGCTAAAAGATGCGTTAATGGATAACACCTACCTGAGGACTCCAGGGTTTATAAATGAATCAAGGTTAACAAAGAAATTATTAATTTTCAATTAATTAGTTAATTAAAAGTATATAAAAATAAAAAAATTTATTGTTTAAAAACAATTATTGATAAAATTGGAAGAATCGAGTTTTCGATAAAAAGGGAATTATAAAATTAACAATATATAAAAATATGAATTATAGTAAATAAATAAATAAAAAAAATTGAAAAGTATTTAGTGAATAAAGGAAAAAGAAATTAATTAAAAGAAAGTTATGTGATAAAAAAATAAAATAAAAAGGTTGAAGAACTTAGCTGGGCGCAATGATTCAGTGTGGATGATCTGTGAGGCTCCATAGTGAGACTGCGTATCCACATGCGTTGGATCAGATTATGTGACGATCAAATGGTTGATATTTGAGGGCGTACGGTGGACACCTGTGAGTGAGACGCGCTGGATCTGGAACCAAATAATAAGTGAAAAAAACGTTGCATCCCTGGGGGATCGAACCCAGGTTGTATAGTATAACGGTTGCCCTCTTTTGCCAACTAAACTGCACACAAGACTTGTCATAGAATCGGTCAACATTTAATAAATAAGTAAAACAAATTATTAAATAAATCAATTCAAACTGAGTCAGAGTAGGCCCAGTTTGTATGCGTATGAACCAATCGGGCACAGAGAGATAGTGAGGATTTTTGACCAGCCAATAATAGAGCTTGAAAGCGCCACGCAGCAAGTCATCCTAATCACTAAAACCAGAGCCACCGGCGCTGCATCGTTCCGGTCACCATCTCCGGCGGGTCTTCATCACGAAACCTGCAAAACGATCGGAAAACAGAAAAGAAACCAACCAGATCTACTAATTCAAGGGCTGCGAACACGATGGAAGTGTTATTTTTGGCTGAAACGTTCTGGACAACGTGGTACGAAGCTTCGACGCTGCTAAGCCTTAACCATGGCACATACTAATTCCTACGTGAAAACTCACATGTGATGCATCAAAGTTGTTCTAAACAATCACACAAATAAATCTGGGCCATTGGAATGAATTAAATCATGCTTAAATGGAAGATTAGATTCGAAGAAATTTAGCAAACCGGATCGAGTTAGTTGATGCGTTATGGGACTTCTTGAGCTTGAGTAATGATATGGATCAATTCCTGGTACCTTCAAGGAGATATATGAATGCTTCAAATCGACCAAGGAATGATGTACCACCAAATTTATTGTGCCCTAGTTTTTGTGTTTTTAGAAACCTTGGAACCCTAATGCTCTTGCCCAATCTCCAATTTTCGTCCCCTCTCTTGCAGCATAATTTGCATATATATAGAGGAGCATATTAGGGTAAAAATTTTGTAGAGAAAGCCATTCATTGATTGGGAAAAAATTTGATTGGATCTTGCATGAAAACTTTCCAATATTGGCCAATTTGCTCCTTCTCTTTCCAATCTCAATCTCCATGAAATTAGATCAAATATATTGTTTGATTGTTGATTTAATTTAATTAAAATACTTTCTCTAATCAAATCTTTGATTTTTTTTCCTTGATTTATTTGATTTTTATCACTTTTTAAATGAATAAAAATCCATAATAAATCAAATAAATTTGTAGAAATTGGATCTTGGACTCTACATATGATGAGGATGGAGATTGGGCCAAGAAAGATTGGGCTCCTTTGCAAAAAGATTCATTTTGGAGCCATTTACTTCACATTTTTTCTCTTAAAATCGACCAACTTTGACAAGGCATATCTCCCTCAATTTCTAAGGTATGGGAGAGTTCTAGGACTTTTTGGAGACCTTGAAGAGTCCTCTAACCAATGCTTTTTGTCTCATGTCAAAACAATTTTCCATGCTCCTTGTATGCTCTTTTGAAAAAGATGACTTTTGGTTGACTTTTGAAAATGACCTATAATGTTTTGGTTCATATCTCTTAAATGAAACATTTTAAGACTTGGCTTGTGAGAGACAAAGTTGTAGAGAATTCAATTTCCTTCAAATTGAGCTTTGGATGGAAATTTTTTGGTGTTCCATGTGGAAGTTATGGCTGGTCAAAGTTCGGTTGACTTTTACCTTGAAAACCCTAATTTAGAAACTTTTGAAATTGTTGATTTTTGATCTTTCTTTGATGAACCATGATCAATTCTTGATCAAATGGTGAATGATACTTCAAGATAAGGATGTTGACAAAAAATCGGGAGTTTTGACTGTACTTTGACCACAGTTGACTTTTAGGTCAAATCAGTCAATTGTTGACCATTTGAACTTTTGACTGAATAATCTTATGAATCAGAGCTTGCAATTTGGCATGAGGATCCTTTGGGGCATATGAGAGACCAAGGGTTCCATTTGAGGTCTTGTAACTTGATTTTGTTTTTGCAGAGATCAAAACCCTAGTTTGAGGGTTGTTGTTTAGGAGAGTGTACAGTCAGTCAAGTCTTGAGCTTCTGAGTTTGAGTAAAGATGTGGTGGGCAAATTTTGGGATATGACAGGGTATAAAAAATTTCTTACCGATGAAGAATAAGCCAATCAAAATAGATTCTAAAACGATAGTGAAGAGAGTTAGTAAAAAGGAAGACGACGACAAAATAGTCAAAGATAAGTTTCACATTAGGTATCAAATGAACCACATAGAAAAACCCTAAATAGTTTTGAGAAAAATACTATTAGATTCATTAGAAGGGATCTGAATAATCAAGCCCATAGACAAATTCAGAAGTCATTCGAGTCAAAAATCAAATAAGAGTTTCCAAACTCAATCCTATTGTTTCTCAAGCCCTTTTGGACATATTCAATAATAAATAACTTTTTTTTTCTTGATTTAAAAACAAAATCTTAAATTGAATCACGTGGCTTATTAAATTACTTCATGTCTCCAACCAATCAAGCACAAACATATGTGAAAACTGAGACACCAATCGAACATGGACTTAGAGGACGCCTTAACTGCATTTGCAGCAGTCTGAAAAAGAAAGTGTATTTAAGCCTTTCATACATTTAAGAGGCATGCCTTCCATGTTGTTGCCAGAAACTAAAATATGGGAAAAACTACAAAGTCAATGGAACCCATGTCCATGATGTTTACTATATAACTCAAATTGATAACACCATACTTTTGTCCTGGTGAATGATGCTAACCCCATACTTGCAATTTAAGGGCGATATCATTTTTATCTCCATACACGTAGAGTCATTATTATTTTATATTCATATCGAGAAAGCAATGAATTAATCATAATGTTCAGATGTTTAAGTTTTTATGTAGTTGAATATTTGAAACTTATGGTTAACTAGGTCTAAAAAAAAGTGTCATCACCATATAAGTTAATGGATTTCAATAATGGAGAAAGAATTTTAAAAAAGTTTCTACACTCCCACAACGTAAGAAATAAAGATTTGAGTTATGGTTGAGAGGAAGTGATCAAATTTAGTGTCTGGCAATGCATCCAATAAAACAAATTCCAACAAATCCCTAGTGTCTCTTTTTTAATATTATGAACTAAATTGTCAAACAAAAAACTATTTTGAGGATAATGTTAAAAGTATAATAAAGGACAACTCTTAAATGTGTTTAAATGTGTAAGGTTGCTTGAGTTTATGCTTGTTCTGGTATTAGAGCAAATTCGGGAAGAAATTTGTTGAGAAACAAGTGTGAGTTGTGAGTTGTGTAAGTCTCACGTTGTTTAAAAAAATTAAGGTTTAGCACTTTATAAGTGAGACGACCATATACCTATTGCCTTGAGATTTTAAGTGAATATGTGGTGTCTCTCTCACTTGTTTGAGTGGGTCTTTGACATTTAGGTGAGTGTTTGATTCAATGTGGATGTTTCCCCTCATGATTCCCATCAGTGATATCAGGGCATGGTTCGAGTAAGAGACTAACACCTTATATGACATGATGGTGGTCAGGCGATGTGTCTCGTTGAAGTGTTTGTGATGTGGTAAGGGTGTCTGTCAACGGAGGTATAAGTATGTGGATGAAATAGCTTCTGCTTGAGAAATGATCATAATGGATATACTCACACTTGAGGGGGAGATTGTTGAGAAACAAGTGTGAGTTGTGTAAGTCTCACATTGCTTGGAAAATGGAGGTTGATCGCTTTATAAGTGAGAAGACCCATACACTCATTACCTTAAGGTTTTGCATGAATATGAGGTATCTCTTTCACTTGTTGGAGCGGATCTCTGACCTTTAGGCGAGTGTTTGACCCAATATGGATGCACCCCCTCATGTTGACCCAACGTGATGGTGAAAAACTCTGTAACAACACTCTTAGGCTCCAAGTAACAACACTCTTATATCTCAAGAGCGTGGAGAATGGGTGGTTATTCTCTTATTCTTCTGGAGAACGTGTCCCTCATTTTTTGTTGCCCCTCATGTTGTTACTGAGTGTGGATAGGTCGCTCCCCACGTTTTCGCAAGTGGACAAGTAACCTAGCCAAAGGGTGGTCGTTTCATATGAGGGGCACTTGTTATGATAAATGTGCGAACATTGAAAACAAAGGAAGACTATGGGCCCTAATTTACGCGGTGGACATTATTCGTTTGCCCTTAGTGAATATTGTGTCGCCTCTTGCGTAGTCTTTGCAAATATACCAGTACGCAGTCTCTCAAGTACGAGACCTTATAAAGGGCGTAGTGATTTAGTCTCTTACCCCTCTGCGAAGTTCTAAGTGGAGTTCCTCATGCGAGACTTTAGGTTGAGTCTCTCGGGTGAAATTTAAAGTTAAGGTATTGTTCCTTGTTACGCACAGATTTTCTCATGGAAGTCAAATATTTATATTGTCCCTAAGGGCAGCAAGGCAAGGTTCTTCCAATAGAAGTCCAACATCCAGATTGCCTCTGAGGGCGACAAGAATCTTCCAATGGAATTCCAACATTTAGATTATCTCTTGAGGATGACAAGGATCTTCCAATCACTTTTTAATGGGATTTGTAAATTTGTTGGCCAATCTCATTTCTCCTTAAAACCAGAAAAAACATTAAAATAGCTAATTGTAATAATATCTCAGGTTAACTGAGTTCCATGTTCTTAGGATGAGTCGCTCGTTCAGCTTTTCGAGCTTGTAAGCTCCATGAAGTAGTTCTTGACATATGTGGTATGGACCTTGCTAGTTGGGTCGTAGCTTTCCCTGTTGGGAGGCCACGACAACTTGTCTAAGTATGAGGTCTCCTTCCTGTATTTTCCTCGGGACCATATATGAGTTGTATCTTATGTCGCCCTTTGCTTGGCGGCTAACTCCTTGATGTAGGCGATGTCTCAAGTTTCATCAACCAGGTCAACTACACACCTAAGCCCTGTCTCGTTCTCTTCTTCATTGAATTGAGAACGTTGTCACGTGTGTCGATTTCAATAGGCAACATGGCGTCAGTATACCATTGTGAATGGAGTCTCTTTGGTGTTTGAATGAGGGTGGTATGATATGACCATAATACTTCGTGAATCTGTTCAGCCTAGAGTTCTTTGGCTTCATCCAATTTTTTCTTTATCTCCCCTAATATTACTTTGTTCCATAACTCAACCTGTCTATTTGTCTATGGATGGACAGTTGAAATAAACTTTGTCTTCACTCCAAGGCCGTGTCAAAAATTGACCACAAGAGAGTTGGCAAAGTGAGTATTATTTTCTAAAATGATAAATCCTAGCAAGCCAAACCTCCACGCGAGTTGTTGTCAATAGAAGCGACAAACCCTTTTTGTATTGATCTTGGAGATGACTTCGGCTTCTATCCATGTTATGAAATATTCTACTCTAATGATAAAAAATTTAGTTGGTCATGCGCCTATGGGAAATGGCCCAAAAATAGCCACATTGGTAGAATCATGAAGCCAATGTGACATAATGGAAAATTTTAGCTAGTGTGTGATGCAGATTGGCGTGCTTCTAGCATTTGTTGCTTTTCTTGACGAATAGAGAATTTGAGAGATTAGACACAAAAATAATTGTATAATGACCATTTGATTCGAGTCAGAGACTTATGAATGAATTGAATCTAGTGAGAGAATGAATTGAATCAAGTAAATAAGAAAGTCATATTTTTTTGTCTGATTCAAGTTATGATTCGAGCCATGTGATTTCTTTCACACTCAACCATTATTCGAATCAAAGTTTCATAACTGACTTTAAAACAAACAACTCGCTAATGATTCGTATAAAACCAGCTCATGATACGGATCAAACCAATTATGGTTCAAATCAAGTATGTTCATTATTTGAATAGCGTTTCTAGAATCAAAGTTTAAAATTCCTAAGCACGTTCATATTTCAAATCAAACATTTTCATGATTCGAATCATGTTTCTCGAATCAACTTTTGGGGAATGAAAGATTTCATAATTCGAGTAAAAACCCTGCGTGATTTGAGTCATGTATGCAAAAAATTCTTGATTCGAGTCACATACTTGTTGATTCAAATCAATATATATATATATATATATATATATATATATATATATATATATATATATATATATATATATATATATATATATACTTTTTTTCGTTCCTTATCATATACTCAGGGTCCATACGTTTTGAAAGATGATGTCACGAGAGTAGTTTAAGTGAGTTTTTAATCACAACCGTCTGTTTTAATATGATGGTTGATAAATCTTCCTTTTATTCTCACCTACATGTAATAACCGTTTTATTTCATACGTTTTGAAAATATTATTTAAAAAAGTTAATTATTTCAATTTTTAATGTATTAAATATACGTATTTCTAAAAAAAAAAATCTTTTTAAACCCTTAAAAAATATCTCTATGACACTCGTTAACATTTCCTTAAAAAAATTTTACAAGAAAGATGACAATTTTATAAAAAGTTAAATCATGAATTTAAATTGGATATTCATACACTTTTAGTGTAAATTATGTAAAGATTTTAATTTATTTTAAAATAAAATAAAATTAAACAATGACTTTACATTGAATCGTACTAGTAGTATTTAATTGGTCGGTGGTAATATGTTAAAAATATATATTATATTTAAAGAGGAGATAGTATTATTCATTTCTCTCTCCTGATATCTAGATAAAGATTATGTATTTTGTATTGTGTTTGATGTAAATGAATGGAGTTGATATGTAATGCAGGTTGCATGTATTAAAGATGAAGTCACCCGCACTGTATCATTGTCAGAGTACGAGTTAGACTTAGAGAAGTGAAGCTCATGTGCATGTACCGTATTTAATGGATCACTAACTTGAAGCTGAAAAAGCATCAGTGCCTGCCACTCACATGCATGCTTCTTTATATTTTTCTGTAAATGCGTGCTTCTACATAAACATATACTTGTACTACACATCACATGTAGAGCTAAGTTAATGCTGACCTCTTTTTGTGTTCATGTGACTGAAAACTGAAAACCATATATCCATTCACAGTTTTTCTTAAACCTGTTACACTACTCTTCAACCAGCTTTGTACCATATTCAAATATGATCAACTTAAAGTTAGGAGTAGATGTGGTTGGTGCTCACAATCTGCTTCCTAAAGATGGAGAAGGTTCTTCTAATGCCTTTGTGGAACTTTACTTCGACGGCCAAAAGTTTCGAACGACCATTAAAGAAAAGGATCTTAATCCTGTTTGGAACGAGAGCTTCTACTTCAACATATCTGATCCTTCCAATCTGCATTATCTCACTCTTGAAGCTTATGTCCATTGCCATTCCAAAGCTACTAACTCAAGTTCCTTTCTTGGCAAGGTTAGTCTTACCGGGACTTCTTTTGTCCCTCTAGCTGATGCTGTTGTTTTGCATTATCCGTTGGAAAAGCGCGGGGTTTTTTCGCGTGTAAGAGGAGAGATTGGCCTTAAAATTTATATTACTGATAATCCAACCATAAAATCCTCGATTCCGAGTCCTTCTGGCGAGTCTATGCAGACGAATGATCATGCTGAGGTTGGTGGACCTATGAATGCAACGATGAATGGTTTGTCTCGCGACAAGGTTGAGTCCTCGAGACACTCATTTCATCACCTGCCTAATGCAAATCATCATCGGCATCAACAACAGTCCACCGGCTATGCGGATACTCACTATGTAACAAAGTATGAAGCTGATGAAATGAAATCTGATCAGCCACAGCCTGTGAAGCTAGTGCATATGCATTCAGTTTCATCGTTACAACCAGTCGATTTTGCCCTTAAAGAAACAAGCCCGTTTCTCGGTGGGGGAAGGGTTGTTGGCGGCCGAGTTGTTCATAAAGACAAAACCTCGAGTACATATGATCTCGTGGAAAGGATGTATTTTCTGTATGTCAGGGTCGTTAAGGCTCGCGAGCTTCCTTCTATGGATGTTACCGGGAGTCTTGATCCGTTTGTTGAGGTGAGAATTGGCAATTATAGAGGTATTACCAGACATTTTGATAAGAATCAGAGTCCTGAGTGGCATCAGGTGTTCGCGTTTTCGAAGGAAAGGATGCAAGCATCTGTGCTAGAAGTTGTTATCAAGGACAAGGATCTCATCAAAGATGATTTTGTAGGCATTGTGAGATTTGACATCAATGAGGTTCCTTTGAGAGTTCCACCAGACAGTCCTTTGGCACCCGAGTGGTACCGTCTCGACGATAAGAAAGGGGAGAAAGTTAAAGGTGAGTTGATGCTAGCTGTTTGGATTGGTACTCAAGCAGATGAGGCCTTTTCTGATGCATGGCATTCGGATGCAGCTTGCCCAGTCGACAGCACGCCTGCTACCACGACAGCGATACGTTCAAAAGTCTATCATGCTCCAAGGTTGTGGTATGTTCGTGTCAATGTTGTAGAAGCACAGGACTTGATTCCAACGGAGAAAAATCGTTTTCCGGATGCATATGTCAAAGTGCAGATAGGAAACCAGGTGCTGAAAACAAAGACAGTTCCTGCTAGAACTCTAAATCCACATTGGAATGAAGATCTTTTGTTTGTTGCTGCTGAGCCTTTTGATGATCATGTGATAATTTCGGTTGAAGATCGAGTTGGTCCGGGAAAAGATGAGATCATTGGGAGGGTTTTCATACCATTGAACGCAGTGGAGAGGCGCGCGGATGATAGAATCATTCATTCTAGATGGTTCAACCTTGAAAAGCCTGTTATTGTGGATGTCGATCAGCTGAAGAAAGAAAAGTTTGCGAGTAGAATCCAGCTCCGTCTATGTCTAGATGGAGGATATCATGTTCTTGATGAATCAACTCATTACAGCAGCGATCTTCGTCCGACTGCAAAACAGTTATGGAGGCCACCAATTGGTGTTTTGGAACTTGGAGTGCTGAATGCTATAGGACTCCATCCTATGAAAACAAGGGATGGTAGAGGAACTTCTGATACATACTGTGTAGCAAAATATGGTCACAAATGGGTCAGAACAAGGACACTTGTCGATAATCTTTCGCCTAAATACAACGAGCAATATACTTGGGAGGTTTTTGATCCTGCAACAGTCCTCACAGTAGGTGTCTTTGACAATTCCCAAATCAGTGGTGAAAAGGGTCACAACAAAGACTTGAAAATCGGGAAGGTGAGAATTCGAATATCAACTCTTGAAACAGGAAGAATTTACACACACTCATATCCATTGCTAGTACTTCACCCAACTGGTGTTAAGAAAATGGGTGAACTTCACTTGGCAATAAGATTCTCATGCACTTCTTTCGCAAACATGCTTTACCTATACTCAAAACCACTTCTCCCGAAGATGCACTACGTTAGGCCTTTCGCTGTCATGCAACTCGATATGCTACGTCATCAAGCAGTAAACATAGTGGCAGCACGGCTCGGGAGAGCAGAGCCACCGCTTCGTAAGGAAGTGGTGGAATACATGTCAGATGTTGACTCACACCTATGGAGCATGCGTCGTAGCAAGGCGAATTTCTTTCGCCTTATGACAGTTTTTTCTGGCGTGTTTGCAGTTGGAAAATGGTTAGGTGATATCTGCATGTGGTTAAATCCTATTACGACAGTCCTTGTTCATGTGCTTTTTCTCATGTTGGTTTGCTTCCCGGAGTTGATTTTGCCTACACTTTTTCTCTACCTGTTCTTGATAGGTGTATGGAACTTCAGGTATTACTAAAATATCTCATTTAACGATAATAATGAATATGGATAACTAACCTAACTAACTATTAACTAACTTTATCTGTAATATCAGGTATCGAGCGAGGTACCCTCCTCACATGAACACAAGAATCTCGCAGGCTGATGCAGTACATCCAGATGAAATGGATGAGGAGTTTGATACTTTTCCAACAAGCAAAAACCCTGATGTTGTGAGAATGCGGTATGATCGATTGAGGAGTGTGGCTGGTAGAATACAATCAGTTGTAGGGGATTTGGCTAGCCAGGGTGAGAGGATTCATGCAATGTTGAGCTGGAGAGATCCGCGCGCTACTTCTTTGTTCATTACTTTCTGTTTGTTATCTGCTTTGGTTTTATATGTTACTCCTTTTCAAGTGGTGGCTGGTTTAGCAGGGTTCTATTTCATGAGGCATCCGCGATTTAGAAACAGGCTTCCGTCTGCACCGATCAACTTCTTCCGTCGCCTTCCAGCTAGAACTGATAGTATGTTGTAGAATTCTTGCTTCCCTTTTGTATTACAGTGTAGTCTAGTGTTTCAAACAAGCTTTTCTTTTGTTATCTTTTTTACATGGCCTTATTGTGTTTCCATTATGTAATACTAATAAACAAATATAGTTTCTAGTATTATGTTCAAGCATTTGTATGTGGGTTTCTTACTATCAAATCACTTATCACTGCATAAAATTTTCTTGACTTGTTGCCATTGTACACTAGAAGTCTAGAAGTAAAAGAGCGCGCCACACAATGTGGATCTAGTGTGACTGATCGGACAGTTGCGTATAGAAGGCCACGAGCGCCTTTCTAGTTTTGATGGACCCAGGCCCAATCCAGAACAAGTTAAACTACTAAGCTGCAGATTGGACCTCCACACATACATAAATTAGATTGTGCTGTAACATACTATCAAATAATAAAGTAATCTTCTCTGGTAAACAAAGTGGCGAGTATCACAAGGATTCACATAAAATGAAACCATAAATTGAGCATAGTTTTTAGGAACTTCATATCAAGTCTAGTATTGTTTTTATCATTTCATGTAAAAGGAGATTAATCTAGCTTATTTCGAGAATCCATTACTGCATTATTACTCAAATTATCTTGAAAATCTCCACTTTTAAAGATTGAAAATATAAACATGGTTGATTTAGAAGATGAAAAAGTGCTAACAATAATGTTGACCTTTGAAAAAAATAATCAAAACATTTGAATGTACCTTCATTGAAAATATGAAAATTAATTGCATCATGAGCGTCAACAACTACATTACATTAGTAAGCATATATATGGTAGCACGTTACAATATACAAACTATATAATAATATTATTTTTTATTCCTCAAAGTTATAATCACTTAATTCGTGCTTGCATGATAAGTATTTGGTGAGAAAATAATGATTCATTTTTTTCTCTACTAGATAAACCACAAAGAATCCTAATTCCTAACACAAATTCTCATCACAAAAATGGCAGTGTCATTATCCAGAAAAAGATCCAAATTATCAAGAAAACAATCTTGTTCTGGTTTTTCAATTCTATCCAGCTTCTTAACTAAAATTTCTGGTTTAATCTTTCTTTTAATCTTTATTTACATATGGTCTTCATTCTCCACTGTTATAACAGGAAACATCATTCATGTTTGTTTTTCCACAAGAAAGCTCAATAATAGCTTCTATTGTCTTTCTGCAGCCACTCATACTAATCCCTCCTTCCAAATCCCAAATATTTCCATAAATGATAACAATATTAGTAATAGTACTTCTTCCATTATTACTACTGAGAAAGTTGAAGTTGAGAAGTTTCCGATTAGTACTCCGTATAATGAGAAGGTTGCAAATGCGGTTAAGATCATTGAAGAACACTTGAAGGTTCACCGGTCGTGGAGATCAGATAATAAAAACAATGCAAGTTGTGAGGATGGTAAAGGAATCTATGTGTATGATTTACCATCTAAGTTTAATAAGGATTTGGTTGGTCAATGCAATGACATGGTTCCATGGCAGAATTTTTGCAGATACGTAAGTAATGAAGGGTTTGGTGAACCGATATCAAAACTCGGTAAAGGTTGGTATAAAACTCATCAATACTCACTTGAACTAATTTTTCATTCAAAGGTTTTGAAACATCCTTGCAGGGTTTATAATGAGAATGATGCAAAGCTATTCTATGTTCCATTCTATGGTGGACTTGATGTGTTGAGATGGCACTTCAAGAATGTTTCGAATGATGTGAAAGATGGTTTGGGTTTGGAGTTATTGAAGTGGCTTGAGAGACAAGTTACATGGAAAAGGAATTTAGGTAAGGATCATGTTTTTGTGTTAGGGAAAATTTCTTGGGATTTTAGAAGGACTAGTGATTCTCCTTGGGGAACTAGATTGTTAGAGCTTGAAAATATGCAGAATCCGATTAAGTTATTGATCGAACGCCAACCGTGGCATTTGAACGATATCGGAATTCCTCATCCGACTTATTTTCATCCGAAATCGGACAATGATATAATCGACTGGCAGCTGAAAATCATAAGATCAAATCGGAAGAATCTTGTGAGTTTTGCTGGTGCGGCGCGGAATGATGCGGATGACCACATAAGGTCGATATTAATCGACCAATGTAGTTCGAAAAGTGACGGTAAATGCGAGTTTTTGAATTGTAGTTCTGTTAAATGTAATGAGCCAGAATCAATTATAGAACTTTTTGTGGAGTCTGAGTTTTGCTTGCAGCCACCGGGAGATAGTCCAACGAGAAAATCGGTTTTCGATTCACTTATATCGGGTTGTATTCCGGTTATTTTCGATCCTTTCACAGCTTATTATCAATATCCTTGGCATTTGCCAGAGGATTATGATAAGTATTCTGTGTTTTTGGACAAAAAAGAGGTGAGAGAAAAGAATGTGAATGTGGTGGAGAAGCTTGGAAATATTTCTTTGAGAGAGAGGGAAAACATGAGGAGGTATATTGTGTATGAACTATTGCCTGGATTAGTATATGGTGATCATAATGCTGAGCTTGAAAGGTTTCAGGATGCATTTGCAATTACTATCAATAATCTGCTTCATAGGGTTAGCAAATTCAAGGACTAGTTAGTTTGTTTCATTTTTGAATGATTACTATTTTTTTTTTTATCAATCTAAATTCATTATCATGTATGAAAAGCTTTCTTGAGTAGCAAGCAACCTTCAAAATAGTGTTACACCGAAATCTAATAAGAATTCATAACATTGCCATATATAAGGCCTCTCATTTGATGTCAATGTAAAACTAGTGTATGGTTCCGATGTGACTCGACCTTTTCTCTTGACTTAATCAATTTTAGTACTATAATTAAAGAGAAAAATCGTACTTTATTTTTTAAAATGTTTGATATCCTTCCAACGAGATTCCATGCGGTTGGAATGATCATTTTGTACATAAACCCCAAACTTGAAGTAGTGAGTACCAGCTCTATTGCGCTTGAGAACTCCATCGATATAAACCTTAACATTAGCATCCACGTCATGAACCGTGTTCATCTTGAACCACCTGTTATAGATATTCTGAGACAGAATATGAGGAGAATTGTAGTAAGTTAATGAACCATCGTAAATCCTAAGTTGTATCGTTGTCACAGAAGATCTTCCGCCAAATACTTGCATATTACACACCGGTTGTGCCACTTGGAACATAACCATACCCTTCAAATTGCCATATATCAGATGTACACTCCTGTTTCTGCAAGTGCAAAGTGAAAACTTAAGATATAATGTCATGTAAGATAAATTTTTGTTACCGTAGAACCAAATGCACGCTTACACTGATACGAATCTCGGTTTGTGGCTTTGTATTGCTTCCATTCATGAAAGGCTTGTCTGTGGGAAGTATCTAAAATTGGTGCACACCAATTGTGAAGTTTTAACGTTGGTTTACCGGAACATGGTAAGGCTTTTGAATAACAAAGTTTGTGTTATCTAATGAAACATGGGTGAAGCCTTGTGTGGGATCAATAGCAGCTGAGGAAAATGAGGTTGTTTGATGGATGATTAATGGAAAAAAGATTAGGTGAAGAATTGGTAACATTGTCATTGTTTCAGTTGCATAATTGGTAACATTGACATTGTTTTAGGAGTATATATACATAATACATTTTTCTAAGAATGTTTAAGTGGTCTAGAAACTGTTCTGCAAGGTTATTGGCGACTCTCCCTTTCACTCCCTTCATGGTCCTCTTTTGATTGTTGTTATTCTGTTGGTTCCTATAAGTCGTGTAGAACTCAACCATATTAATGTATATTTTGATTTTGTTTTTTAAAATGAGGCCCTTAAAATTTAAAAGATTTGGGAGTTATTGGAGAGTGAGTGAATGAGTTTGCCATTGTCAGGGTTTGCCATTGCAAACCTTGACATTAAAGAAAAAGATTTAAAGCTCCGAAGCACTAAGAAAGTGAAAGATAAAGAAGTTGAAGATGTTACCGAAGGTAAACATGGAAGTTCAAGGGAAGCACATTCCATCTTAAAGCCGATTTCATACAAGAACATGGTGATAGGAGAGGCCTTTGACACGAGGATTAAAGAAGATATTGAGGTTAACGATTGAAGAACGGAGAGTGGGTGAAAAAGAGTGTAATGAATGATTTAGGACTAAGTTTCATAAGTCCATTAAGATTAATAAGATGAGTCACTACTATTTAGAAGGATCTAGATAGTGATTAATTAATGGACTGCAATGTTATAAATATGTGTTTTTTGAATGTAATAAATTATCAATGAAATGAATGGAAAAGTTAATTTTAAATTTGTTAGCTTCTTTTAGTGTGGTTTCTCTCTATTTCTCTTAGCCTCAAAGATATCTATAATATAAAAAAATTATATGTTGTGCCAAATACCAAAATGCCCCTATTGCTCTTCTATTGTGCCACATGGATGGTTTCTCCATCCAACTTCCCTTTCTTTCTTACATTTTCTTCTTTGTTTCTAACTAGTAAAGGACCCGTGCGTTCGCACGGGTCACGCAAAGTCGATATAAATAATAAATAAATATATAAAGATAGTTAATAAATATATACAAAAGATACACAAATTAAAAAGAAAAAAATTTGAAATTATAATTGTTATATAAATATTAATTTAATTTATTTAGAAATATATACTTTAGTAGAAAAAATAAATGAAATAATTAAGCAGTCATCTACCCGTGCGTTCGCACGGGTCGCGCAAATGTAATTATGAATAATAAATAAATATAATATATGATTAATAAAAGTATATAAAATATATATAATTAAGTAGTCATTTACCCATGCATTTATACGGATCACGCAATATCATTATAAATAATAAATAAATATAGTATAGTGATGGTTAAGAAAGTATATAAAAGATATATAAATTAAGTAATCTCGACCCGTAAAAAAATGTATAGTTTAATTTAAAAATAAATAAAATAATTAATTAGTCATCTACACGTGTATTCGTACAGGTCGCACAATATTGTCAGAAATATTAAATAAATATAGTGCTTTGATGGTTAAAAAAATATAATATTTGAAATTGTGAATGTCATAGAAACATAACATTAATTTTAAAGTGTTTAAAAAAATTTTACTTTGATTTCATATTCTTCTATTTTATTTTATAAGTTAGTTGTTTAAAATAATTTGATTTTTAATTATAAACAAATTGAGTTAAATATTTCAAAAAATTCAAAAAAAATTAATATATGGATTAAAAAACCTATATTTTTTCGGCCCGTTACAACATATGATATATAATATTTGTTCAATTTAAGTAAATATTTTGTCGGCCCGTTAGAAAAATAGGTTCGGCACGTCGGACATGCCTATAATTTTTAAGTTTTTCTGAATTGTAAATTTATGGATTCTATTGATATTATATGATTTTATGATCATATATTAATTAAATATTAATGATATGTTTTAAAAATAATCATAATGATTGTGAGAATGAATATAATTTATAAATAATAAATAAATATATAACGATGGTTAATAAATATATATAAAAGATACGCAAATTAAAAAGAAAAAATATTTGAAATTATAATTGTTATATAAATATTAATTTAATTTAGTTAGAAATATATACTTTAGTAGAAAAAATAAATGAAATAATTAAGCAGTCATCTATCCGTGCGTTCGCACGGGTCGCGCAAATGTAATTATGAATAATAAATAAATATAATATATGATTAATAAAAGTATATAAAATATATATAATTAAGTAGTCATCTACCCATGCATTTATACGGATCACGCAATATCATTATAAATAATAAATAAATATAGTATAGTAATGGTTAAGAAAGTATATAAAAGATATATAAATTAAGTAATCTCGACCCGTAAAAAAATGTATAGTTTAATTTAAAAATAAATAAAATAATTAATTAGTCATCTACACGTGTATTCGTACAGGTCGCACAATATTGTCAGAAATATTAAATAAATATAGTGCTTTGATGGTTAAAAAAATATAATATTTGAAATTCTGAATGTCATAGAAACATAACATTAATCTTAAAGTGTTTAAAAAAATTTCACTTTGATTTCATATTCTTGTATTTTATTTTAGGCTTAATTGCAACTTTAATCCTCCTATTTTGTCTTTTTCTTGATTTTGATCCCTCTATTTTAAAAATCACTATTTTAGTCCCTTTTTTAAGTTTTCTGTGCAATTTTCGTCCCTCTATTTTGTTTTTTTCTGCAAAATTAGTCCCTATTCCTGTCTCTTTTTCATTAGAAAACTCAAAAAGGGGACCAAAATCGTGGTTTTAAAAATGGGGGGACTAAAATCGAGAAAAAGACAAAATAGGGGGACCAAAGTTGCAATTATGCCTTTATTTTATAAGTTAGTTGTTTAAAAAAATTTGATTTTTAATTATAAACAAATTGAGTTAAATATTTCAAAAAATTCAAAAAAATTAATATATGGATTAAAAAACCTATATTTTGTCGGCCCGTTACAACATATGATATATAATATTTGTTCAATTTAAGTAAATATTTTGTCGGCCCGTTAGAAAAATAGGTTCGGCACGTCGGACATGCCTATAATTTTTAAGTTTTTCTGAATTGTAAATTTATGGATTCTATTGATATTATATGATTTTATGATCATATATTAATTAATATTAATGATATGTTTTAAAAATAATCATAATTATTGTGAGAATGAATTTAATTTATAAATAATAAATAAATATATAAATATGGTTAATAAATATATACAAAAGATACACAAATTAAAAAGAAAAAAATTTTAAATTATAATTGTTATATAAATATTAATTTAATTTAGTTAGAAATATATACTTTAGTAGAAAAAATAAATGAAAAAATAAATAAATGAAATAATTAAGCAGTCATCTACCCGTGCGTTCGCACGGGTCGCGCAAATGTAATTATGAATAATAAATAAATATAATATATGATTAATAAAAGTATATAAAATATATATAATTAAGTAGTCATTTACCCATGCATTTATACGGATCACGCAATATCATTATAAATAATAAATAAATATAGTATAGTGATGGTTAAGAAAGTATATAAAAGATATATAAATTAAGTAATCTCGACCCGTAAAAAAATGTATAGTTTAGTTTAAAAATAAATAAAATAATTAATTAGTCATCTACACGTGTATTCGTACAGATCGCACAATATTGTCAGAAATATTAAATAAATATAGTGCTTTGATGGTTAAAAAAATATAATATTTGAAATTCTGAATGTCATAGAAACATAACATTAATTTTAAAGTGTTTAAAAAAATTTCACTTTGATTTCATATTCTTGTATTTTATTTTATAAGTTAGTTGTTTAAAAAAATTTGATTTTTAATTATAAACAAATTGAGTTAAATATTTCAAAAAATTCAAAAAAATTAATATATGGATTAAAAAACCTATATTTTGTCGGCCCGTTACAACATATGATATATAATATTTGTTCAATTTAAGTAAATATTTTGTCGGCCCGTTAGAAAAATAGGTTCGGCACGTCGGACATGCCTATAATTTTTAAGTTTTTCTGAATTGTAAATTTATGGATTCTATTGATATTATATGATTTTATGATCATGTTAATGATATGTTTTAAAAATAATCATAACGATTGTGAGAATGAATTTAATTTATAAATAATAAATAAATATATAACGATGGTTAATAAATATATATAAAAGATACGCAAATTAAAAAGAAAAAATATTTGAAAGATTAAAACATATATTTCAATTATATCATATAATATTATTAAATCATAATTTAAATTAAAATAATTATTTAATATAGTTGATAAATTCTATTATATTACATGTTTGACATTTTATACACTAAAACTATAAGTCCAAAAAAAAAAAAACATCAATTTCATTTTAAAAGCTACAATAATCTTAAATAGTAATTTATTTTTAGAACCATAGTATTTTATTTTTAAAACCAAGAATTTTGAAAATCATTTATTAAAACTATTTATTTACTACCAAATTATAATAATTATTATGATAATGAATAAAATTGAATTCCATAAAATTAATCAAATTAATTGATATTTATTAGCTACCCTACAATAGTAGAAAGAAATGTTCTATAACCAAAAAAGTAATGAAAATATTTGATATCATCATCCATTATTAACTATTAAAACAAATTTTATAATTATTATTCAATTGGGCAGCCAGCTAAGTCACAATTCACAAACCAAATTATAGCCTATATAGTGAAATCTGAACATCTATCTAAATGTTTACTCAGAATATTTTAAAAATTAAATTCTCTATCATTTACTTATATCACAATAAATACAAAATATAAAGTGGTTCAAAGATTATAAAATATCCATTCTAAAAATTGATTCAGCCTCTTTATTTCTCATATAATTAATTCTGTCACATTAAGTTTAAATACATACAGACTACGCCAAACTTCCAACCCCATTACATTGACAAAACTCAAGCACATCAATTTCAGACAACCCTCTTTACAATCAATCATTCTAACAGATTAATAAAAAAAAATTCTTAGCAGAAATACCCTAATTGATTCCTGAAATTTTAAACAGATCAAAAAATGCCGTCTGACCACACCGATGCAAGAGAAATCTGAGATTATATGCGGGCAAAACACCTAACACACCAGAAAAATAAGTCAACATAACCTATTTGAACTCGCACAGCGCCTAAATCCCCAGAAACAGAATTTTAGCTTTAGCTCAACTTTAAATCCTCTAGCCCCAAGCTTTTGTACAGCAACTCCAAATTCAAATCCAATTACGCAGATATACCAAATACCTGTCCGAAGCCAAAACCAGTAGCAGGCGACTTTCAATCCGGTGCAGATATACACAGAACGGACACATAATCCTTATATACATGCAATTATCATATATACATGCAATTATAATTACTATTATTTCTCAAAAATATAAAACTGACTATGGTTAGGCTGAGTTAAGCTTGGACTGAAACACTGTCCAAAGGATAACTCAAATAAAAATGAAATTTTAAGATGTACCAATAATTTGATTGAAAATGTTCAACTAAAGAGGTAGAATAGGTGAAACACACTCTAATGTTGGATTGAAAGCAAGGTGAAAGGAAAAATTAAAAGCACTGCATTTTTCGATAAAAAATCATACGACCTCTATTCAGTCCGAATGAAATCGTCAATCAACTTACCAAAGGCACTTATACATAATCTGTAGAGGAAATATTATGAGATATATCAAATGTATGGAATTGTCTTACATGTACAAAAAGTTCCGACGATCAATAGATTAGAAATTTATTGAAGCAATGACGATCAATGATCTCATTCGCAAGAAGATAAGTTCCGACGATCAATAGATTAGAAATTTATTGAAGCAATGACGATCAATGATCTCATTCGCAAGAAGATAATAAGCATTATTATTTATTATATCCTTGAATTTGTTGGCATTCAACACATGTATTAACACAAAATTACCTCTTCAATCTTAGTAGAGTGACCAAGTCTGATTTGAAATAGTTGTTGTCTGATTTGGAATCAAGGAAGAATTCTCATATCAATTTTATCATACTCAGAAAACTCACGGTTAGTTACATAACCCTGTCTCATTTTACTGAATTCAATAGAATAAATAAAGAAGAAAAAACTTACTGTTAGTTCTATTGTGTTGTCTTTAGGTTATGAAGTTGAAGGGGATGTTGAAAGAGCAAGGATGTAGTTATGGAAGAATTATCAAATAACATCAAGTATACGTGTAGTGATTTGAGCATGGAATACCTTTGCAATGTGATTTAAGTAATAAATAAAAATTGACATTAAAATATATAGAATAATTTAAAAAACTGTTGTAGTAACAGATTTGGAAACAACAATGTAGCCAAACAACACTGTTGCAGTAACAGATTCGGAAAAAAAACTTACCCGTGCAGAACAAAACTATGCTACAGACTCACACCTGCATGAGTTTGATCGATTCGAAATTCCAACAGATATAAAACTACCACTTGAGCCAAACTGAATCATATGCGGCGATCAGTTCATGATACGCTAACCGCAAGGAGGCAGAAGTGCACTCATGACACAGCAGACCTGCATTATTATTATCATGGTCAATTTTGTTAAATGTGCCATCAATTTGTATGAAATATTCCTGGAAAGAACAAATATATTCAGTTTAATGCACCATATACCAATTAATGCAACCCAACACTACCAACAAAAGTTGAACTATATAAAAATCAGAAAACGCTACATTAAAATATAAGAAATCTTTTAAAATAAAGATAAAACATGAATCAAATAACATGAAAAAACCCTTAAATCCCAATAAGAAATAAAGTTTTATTCAATACCCACATGGAAATTGATATAACACATCATGAAAAGTCGCCGCCGGAAATGCATTGCCCCAACACAGATCCAGCGCAGATGTTCACAAAAGATGAATCTCTAGCTACAATCAACAAAAAAAGAACATATCAGCAGCTGCTAAAAGCACATTATTTAATCAATCGTAATATTAACTTATTACATAACTTATGGTAAACCTTAGATTCATTAACAGTAATCTTCCATCCATTGCTCTGCATCTTGCTTCCTAACATAAACCCTAAAATAAGAATAAGAAAAAAAACAAACCCTTCAATCATAAATCACAGCGCAACAGCAACGACAAAGATTCACATAACACCATTTAAAGATTCACAGAACAACAAATATGAAATTATAACAACATAAATGATGAAAATAAATATAAAAATATTAACTACTAATTCAAGATCTATTCTCATAAACTCTTTCCCGTAAACTCTTTTCAACGTTTAAGAATAAATCTTAGTTCCAACTGTGAACTTAGAGTGAGAAATAGTGAAAGAGAGATTGAAATGAAAGATGAATTTCTAAAATATCATAGAATCGGAGACGAAGATTAGTGTGGTTATGGGTTAGATCTATAATCCAAAGAGTCGCGAAATAACGAACAGAATTCAAAATCGCGTCTTGTCGCTGCCATAGTGGGTTAAGACAAAATCATAATCGTAAGACAAAAGAAGAAGGGTTCGAAGGTGTGCGACACCTTTGCTATTGACGACGCTCCACAGGTCATTGTTACGAACAGCAAGACGCCAGATTTCTTTGGAATCATCTATATCGCATACGAAATCTGTTTTGCGAGACATTCTACCAGGAAATTGAAATTTTTTTTTCACGATTAAGGTGAATGGGAGTTTTGCAACATGTTTTGGAATGGTTGAGCAATATGCTAGATGAGAGATTCTGATTGTGTGAGGGTTTATATGTAGATGATGCATTGCAGTACTCCCAATACACGAAATCAATTTTTGCCGGCTACAGGAATTTGCATGGGCGCAAGCGTGATGGGGGAGCACCCTTGGAAACGACATTTTTATTTTGAATAGGGGAATAGTAGTAGGTATTTCTTTGGTCAGCGTGAAAAGTTATTAATTGCAAGTAACCATAATGATTAATATGATTAAAATAAATTAGTAGTATTAAAATATATGTAATGACGAAGTTATCCCTAAATATTGATTAATCCTTTGATTTTTTTTGGATTAGAATGTAATTAACTGAGGCTTTAGTTTTCTTAGTATAGTATTGATTCTCAAATAAATATATTAATAAAATAAATTTTTGTATCAATCAAATCAATCTTCACATTATCAATGCATATACCAACTTTTACTATACATTGTCAACTCATTCATCTATACATGTATAATATATTATTAAATTTTTTTTCTTTCAATTTTCTCTTTCTTCATAAATTTCAAATTTAAATAATATTCCTCTACTCCTAATGAATTAATATATCTTCCTATCTTTTATTCTTATTTTCAAATATCATTTTCTTTATTATATTAATAAGATTTCTCTTTAATTTTTCTCATACTTTTTTCATTCATAATTTTTTTTAGCTTATATTTTTTATTATATTTTTTTAGCTTCTATTATTCACAAATTTTATAAAAAAATTATATTTTACATTAAAAAATCTTATTAATCTAAGTGTTTTTACGGGTACCAGACATTTTTTTATACATTTAATTTTTTTTACAAATACCAAATTTTTTTTTATACATTCAATTATTATTTTTTTACGGGTACCAGACATTTTTCAATATACCTTCCTCTACTCATAATGAATTAATATATCTTCCTATCTTTTATTCTTATTTCAAATATTATTTTCTTTTTTATATTAATAAGATTTCTCTTTAATTTTTCTCATACTTTTTTCATTCATAATTTTTTTTAACTTCTATTTTTTATTACATTTTTTTAGCTTCTATTATTCACATATTTTATAACAAAATTATATTTTGTATTAAAAAATCTTACTGATCTGAGTGTTTTTTACGGGTACCAGACATTTTTTTATACATTCAATTTTTTTACGGGTACCGAAAACTTTTCTATACATTCAATTATTATTTTTTCACGGGTACCAGACATTTTTCAATATATCTTCCTCTACTCTTAATGAATTAATATATCTTCATATCTTTTATTCTTATTTTCAAATATTAATTTTTTATATATTAATAAGATTTCTCTTTAATTTTTTCCATTCATGATTTTTTTTGCTTCTATTATTTTATTACATTTTTTTATTCTATTATTCACATATTTTATAACAAAATTATATTTTGTATTAAAAAATCTTATTGATCTAAATGTTTTTACGAGTACCAGATATTTTTCTATATATTTAATTATTTTTTTTACAAGTACCAGACATTTTCCTGTACATTCAATTATTATTTTTTCATGGGTACCAGACATTTTTCTATACATTCAATTTTTTTTTTTTACGGGTACCAGGCATTTTTCTATATATACATTCAATTATTATTTTTTAACGGGTACCAGACATTTTTCTGTTAAAAAATATACATCTAAAACAAATGTGCGTCCCGTACCAGAATTATGATAGAATTAAGTATGACAAATCTTGCAAAATTTGACTTCGGGGTTCTTGACATCTCGGAAAAGAATTATTTGCCTTGGGTTCTAGATGCAACTTTGGTCCCTCTATTTAACACTTTTCTTGATTTTGGTCCCCTCATTTTAAAAACCACTATTTTAGTCCCTTTTTTTAAGTTTTCAAGAGAATTTTGGTCCCCCATTCAATTTGGTGCTTATTTTCAGTGACATGACGCATTTTTTTGTTGAGCTGGCATGTAATATTTATTCCACATCATTTTAATCCATTAAATATTAAAATATTATTAATATGATTATATTTTATCAATTAATTTAAATAGTAAATTAAAATTAACAAAATAATTTAACAAATATTTTACCAACATTATTGAGAAAACAATAGGGATAGGTTTTCTGAAAAACACAGGCATACATACAATCATCAACACGATACAACCCATCACCCACCATGAACCCTAACTAATACAATCCATCACCACGAAGAACACAAGCATACAATACAACCCTTCTTTTTGCGATTCGTTTTCTGATTCGATCGGTATGGCAAATCCAAGTTATGTTTCGAGGTAAGTATTAGAAGAGAAATTACATTATTTCTAATTTCATCTAAAACAAAACAAACCTAAAAATTTAGATTTCATGGGTTGGTTTTAATTTGACTATGGTATTTTCATCCATGGAAACCCACTTTTGTTAATAGGCAAGAAAACAATGTATCAGAGAAAGAAAATGCAAATGAAGAAAATCTGGGTTTCTCTGGATTTTGTTTTCTCCAGAACTTCAACAATTTCATTCAGTTTTAAATTGAAATTGAAACCCTAAATTTGAAAATCAATTTGGTATTTGATTATTTTCGCCTTTTCCGAAGATGATACGAGTATATAGATTTGGAATGGTTCTTTTCAATGGTTTATGCTTGAGGAATGAAGAAAATCTAGAGTTGAATTTGCAGGTTTTCTAATTTGGAGATTTGATGTTGTTGGATTTTTTCATCAAGGTTGACTGTGGAGAGAAGAAAGGGGAAGATAAATTTGCACGTTAATTTTCTTGTTAGAGTCATAGGTTTGTTTGTGTTTGGTTAAGAAAAAAAAGAATATAAATGATTTTATTAATATATTATTAAGTTGTTATTATTATTATTGTTATTAAGAAAATATTATTAAAAAATTAGATTAATTTTAAAATGATTTAGCATTGACACGTCAGTAAACTAGCGCCACATCATTAAAAATAAGTCAGAAATTGAATGGGGACCAAATTCACCTGAAAACTTAAAAAAGGGATTAAAATAGTGGTTTTTAAAATAGGAGGACCAAAATCAAGAAAAATACTAAATAGGGGGATCAAAGTTGCAATTAAGCCTATTATTTTTTAACGGGTACCAGACATTTTTCTGTTAAAAAATATACATCTAAAACAAATGTGCGTCCCGTACCAGAATTATGATAGAATTAAGTATGACAAATCTTGCAAAATTTGACTTCGGGGTTCTTGACATCTCGGAAAAGAATTATTTGCCTTGGGTTCTAGATGCTGAAATCCATCTAAATACAAAAGGCTGATGTATGCTATTAAAGAAAGAAATACATCATCTGATCAACAAAAGACAAAAGCCATGATATTCCTTCGTCGTCATCTTCTTGAGGACCTTAAAAATGAATGTCTTACCGTAACTGATCCGTATACTTTGTGGAAAAATTTAAAAGAGAGATATGTTCATCGAAAATTGGTTATTCTACCAAAAAGCTCGTTATGATTGGATGCATTTACGCTTGCAAGATTTTAAAACTGTAAGTGATTATAATTTTGAAATGTTTAGAATAACCTCTA